>NW_017671628.1:79749-94382 GCF_001879085.1 Nicotiana attenuata | reverse complement strand
AACAATTGCAGTCCCGATCTTGTTGGTTATGCTGATGCTGGGTATTTATCTGACCCACACAAGGCTCGGTCTCAAACATGTTATGTATTTACCTGTGGAGGCACTGCCATATCTTGGCGATCGACTAAGCAATCAATTGTGGCTACTTCATCTAATCATGCTGAGATAATTGCTATTCATGAAGCAAGTCGAGAATGTGTGTGGTTGAGGTCTATAATACATCTTATTCGAGACAAATGTGGTGTGAAATGTGACAAACTACCCACAATTTTGTATGAAGATAATGCAGCATGCATAGCTCAATTGAAGGGGGGATTCATAAAAGGAGATAGGACAAAGCACATTTCACCAAAGTTATTTTTCACACATGATCTTCAAAAGAATGGTGATATTAATGTCCAACAGATTCGTTCAAGTGATAATATGGCTGATTTGTTCACAAAATCTCTACCAACGTCAACCTTCAAGAAGCTAGTGTACAAGATCGGGATGCGAAGGCTCAAGGATGTGAATTGATGCTCTCATCAGGGGGAGTTAATGCGCGTTGCACTCTTTTTCCCTTACAAGGTTTTGTCCCACTGGGTTTTCCTTGCAAGGTTTTTAACGAGGCAACCAATAGGCGCATTTCTAAACATGGGTACTCTTTTTCCTTTTCTAGAATTTTTTCCCATTGGGTTTTCTTTTATTTAAGGTTTTAACGAGGCACATTATCTGTTGAATAGACATTCAGGGGGAGTGTTATAAATAGAATTCTATTTATGGTGAATGTCCATATTTAGAGAGATTCTAGGGTTTATTACTTGGTGGCTAAGTCAACCTCTCCCTATAAATAGAGGGTTCTATTCCATTGTAATTCATCCCAAATCAATAAGAATTCTCTCTCTACTTTTCTCTGCAATATTGTTCTTATTCTTTTATTATTTTATAACAAAAATGATATTAACAGTTAAATATTATTACAGTGATACCGCTAGTAGAATTAAGGTTCTCCAGCCCAATGGTAAGGTAGTTCAATAAAGTGGTGTGTCGCGGGTTCGAATTTGCTTTTAATTCTAGGAGCTTTTCTTTGTTTTTCGTCACTAATAGCTTGTTTGGCCAAGCTTTTTTTGGGCCAAAAGTGCTTTTCTTTGGCCAAAAGTACTTTTGGCCAAAATTTGAGGTGTTTGGCCAAACTTTTGGAAGGAAAAAAGTGCTTTTGAGGAGAAGCAGAAGCAGTTTTGGAGAAGTAGAAAAAAGTAGCTTCTCTCCAAAAGCACTTTTGAGAAAAATACACTTAGAAGCAGTTTTCCAAAGTTTGGCCAAACACTAATTACTGCTCAAAAGTGCTTTTCTAATTAATTAGCCAAACACAAACTACTTCTCACCAAAAGCACTTTTTATAAAAGTACTTTTGAGAAAAGCACTTCTCAAAATAAATTAATTATTCTTGAATTAACCCCCCTCATGGCCCAAATATGTTCAGATGGATTAATCACTGACCCATGTCTTTTATTCATATTTTTATTACGTAAAAATTTCATGGGGCGCACTATTTGGTCGCCCCATTTAACCTATATCCATTTTTAAAAAAGTTTTAACTTGTACCACTTTTAAACTATTTCAGGCATCTTTCTCCTCCTCCTTCTTTTTTTCGTTTTCTTCTACTCCTCCTCCTCCTCCTCCTCCTCCTCCTCCTCCTCCTTCTTCTTTTTCTTCTTCGGGTGACAATGATTTTATACGGTGGTTGTGAACATACTTTAATGCAGTTTATGATATTTTACAATGGTGAGCTGTTATGACGCTTTATTTTTTACTATTGCTTAAGGTTTCTTCTTCTTCTTCTTCTTTTTCTTAATTGCAAAATGAGTTCATTAGATTTATTGTTGTTTTGACAAATTGGTGATTGGGGGTTTGTTATGATGATATTAGGAGGTTATGTTTCAAATTTGAGTTCATTTGGAGTAGATTTATGTATTAAATCGTATGTTGGATTGTTATAGTTCGAAGAACAAATTTCTGTTTCTGGGCAATTTGCACTTCAGGCCTATTTGGCCTTAAGTGCATAAAAGGTTGGTTGCACTTCAAACCTTTTGGCCTTAAGTGCATCTGATGTGCAATTTTTTACTTCAGACTTATTGGCCTTAAGTGTAGCAAAACGTTTGTTGCACTTCAGACCTTTTGGCCTTAAGTGCATCTGAAGTGCAAATTTCACTTCAGACTTATTGGCCTTAAGTGTATGAAACCATTGGTTATACTTCAGACCTATTTGGCCTTAAGTGCATCTGAAGTGCAAATTTTTACTTCAGACTTATTGGCCTAAGTGAATGAAAACGTTTGTTACACTTCAGACTTTTTGGCCTTAAGTGCATCTGAAGTGCAATTTTTCACTTCAGACTTATTGGCCTTAAGTGCATCTGAAGTGCAATTTTTCACTTCAAACTTATTGTCCTTAAGTGCATGAAACCATTGGTTGCACTTCAGATCTATTTGGCCTTAAGTGCATTTGAAGTGCAATTTTTTTCACTTCAGACTTATTTCCTTTAACTTTAAACCCGATAAGTCTTAAGTTGATCGTATAGTGGGTACGCTTGTAAACGTTTTTTGCAAAGTGGGTATATGTTCAATTGTGATCCCAAGATCGGGTATAGATGCAAAAGCCCTTTACATAAAAATTTCATCCTCTTTGGTCGTCCCCATTTAGTCTATACCCACTTTTTAAAATTTTTTTAACTTGTACTTACTTTTTAAACAACTTCAGGCCTCTTTCTCTGCCTTCGTTTTCTTCTCCTCCTCCTCCTCCTCCTCCTTTTTCTTCGGGGGACACTGATTTTTTATAGTGGTTGTGAACATATTTTAATTTAATTTATGATATTTTACAATGGTGATGTCACGACCCAAACCGAAAGGTCACGACGGGCACCCGATGCCTTACTCAACCGAGTACCAACATAACATATCTTTCTTATCGTGCTAGCATTGGTAATTGGGCCAACATAGCCACAACTCGTAATAAATAACTATAAGTGGGAAATCACTGTATCAATGAACCATCTTTCTTAAGGCATGAAGACATATGGGCCTCAAGGCCTCTGACATACTGTATAAAATGAACCTATGTCTGCAAAGCCTCTAAGAGAATTTGACACCAAATGGGACAGGGTACCGGCCTACCCATAAGTCTATAGAAAATTTTTAACATGATGACTCATAGACTCGGCTGCACTACGAATGAGGTGGAGTCTTACCGATCCTTCGCTGAATGCTAACATCGTCTACTATGAGGGCTCGTGAAACTGCTTGTCTATACCTGCAGGCATGAATGCAATGTCCCCAACAAAAGGACGTCAGTACGAATAATGTACTGAGTTTGTAAGGCTCATAAATAAGTATATAAAAGACATGGCAAAATATGGAGTAAATGACTTAACCTGTAAGTCTGGATAACTCTGTAAATCATGAAATACTTATAGTGTCATGCATATGCGTATGAATGTCATGTCATGCATAGGTATATGTGTTCATAACATCATCAAGCCTTTGAGGGCATCCCATCATATCACCTCGGCCACTGTAGGCAAAATCATCAACGTATACCAGCTGATCTGGTGGTGGTGTGTATATAACGTCGTAACTTTTTCCCATATCCCATATACATATAATATACATATATACACATATTAACTCCATCTGGTAATGGGTCATTGTACATGTATAAATGAATGCAATGCATGAAAAGTACGTTAATAAAATCTCTCGGAATATCATAAGACCATTATGCCTTTGAGTAATATCATGAAGTAAACTTTTTTTTTCAACTTACATATTTTTCTGAGACCCATGAACAGATGATAGAGTAATAGGACACATGGGGAATCAAGAACATAAGCATCTCTAGCATTTCTATCAATAGAGTCATTTATGGAAGTTGTGCATTTGCTTGTTTCGTCTGTAACGTATGGATCATGCCAAAAGAAAGAAGGGATAGACTTAACATATCTGAATCTATCTCTTGACGATCCCTCTAACATACGTCAATTGCGACAAAACACGTAACGACGGATCGAGATAGGGGAAAATCCATATGATATCCTTGAGAAAGATTATACCGTGCTCTCTTAGAATTGCATCTCGACCAATCCAGATTTGCGCTTCTTTTTCCTTTCCGTGCTTGTACACTCAACATAGTGTACTTTTAGAGATACTATTCAAATAGAAGCTAAATTTCTCACAACAAGATGAACAAAGAAAATGGCTTTTAGGCAAAGTATCATCCGTTACTACATGTAGTCATAAACATCTTAATTTTGCTATTTTAAGACACCTTTTATATAAGTGGGTGTAGCCCCACACTTTATATGACTAAGCCACTTAATCCTTTAATTGTGACACCTTGCCATATGATTAAAGAGTCATTTAATTGACCGATCTTGCTGCCACGTTGGGCTCTCAAGCCTTATCCAATAATTCCCTCATTTCCAAAATTAACTTATTAATTCCTCACCAAACCAATAATTAACCAGTTACCCACATAATTAATAGTTATCTTAAATTACTTATAATACTACTCACTTCTAACATACTTTATACATCTTACTGTTATGGTCATGTGGTACCTTGTATGACATTAGTCCATAAATACGGGATATTGTCGCTTGGATCATATTTTATCTCATAATGTCAAACTTCGACGAAAACTCATTTTCTTCGATTCGCTTACCCTCTCACCTTCACGAATTTACTTATCACTTGTTTGAAAAAGCATCATACTTATAATTTCCAAATAATCTTGTCCTTGAACTGATGTCAATTATCTTACGACAAATTCAATGTACAATACTACAGGGTGTAACATCGTCGTAATATAATACTGCAGAGCATAACATCATCGTAATATAATACTGCAGAGCGTAAACGCTTTATTTTTTTACTATTGCTTAAGGTTTCTTCTTCTTTTTTTTTTAATTGCAAAATGGATTGATTAGATTTATTGTTGTTTTGACATATTGATGATTGAGGGTTTTTTCTGATGATATTAGGAGGTTATGTTTTAAATTTGAGCTCATTTGGAGTAGATTTAGGTATTAAATCGTATATTGGATTGTTATAATTCGAAGAACAAATTTCTATTTATGGGCAATTTGCACTTCAGGCCTATTTAGCCTTAAGTGTATAAAAACGTTGGTTGCACTTCAGAACTTTTGGCCTTAAGTGCATCTGAAGTGCAATTTTTCACTTCAGACTTATTGGCCTTAAGTGTAGCAAAACGTTTGTTGCACTTCAGACCTTTTGGCTTTAAGTGCATCTGAAGTACAATTTTTTACTTCAGACTTATTGGCCTTAAGTGTATGAAATCATTGGTTATACTTCAGACCTATTTGGCCTTAAGTGCATCTGAAGTGCAAATTTTCACTTCAGACTTATTGGCCTAAGTGAATGAAAACATTTGTTGCACTTCAAAGTTTCGGCCTTAAGTGTATCTGAAGTGCAATTTATCACTTCAAACTTATCGGACTTAAGTGCATCTGAAGTGCAATTCACTTTAGACTTATTAGCCTTAAGTGCATGAAACCATTGGTTGCACTTCAGACCTATTTGGCCTTAAGTGCATTTATAGTGCAATTCTTTTTACTTCAGTTTAATTTCTTTTAACTTTAGTACCGATAAGTCTGAAGTTGATCGTAAAGTGGGTATGCTTGCAAACTATTTTGCAAAGTGAGTATAGGTTCAATTGTGACCCCAAAATCGGGTATAGATGCAAAGCCCCTTTTATTACTTGGTTCCTAATTAGTTCACAGATTTATGCCTACACATCACAATAACTAGAAGGTACTACAATAACATAAACACTTAATCATAAAAAAAGGAAAATCAAAAAGGAACTACACATGAGATGAACTTTCTTTGCAATATTATCACATTATCGCATCTTAAACTACTCTATCATGGATTACCCAATTTTAATTATATGACCTAGCAACATAAGTGAATCTTCCGAGTTCCAGTTGTTTATGGACTCAACAATTATTAAAAAAGAGTGATAAGTGGCTAGACTTTTTAAAGAGAACCCACCAAAACAGAAAGCATATTTATTAAAATAATAGAGGGGTAAGAAATGGACTTTTTAAGAGCAAACTGTTTTCTTGGTAACTTCAGATGTTAAATCTCGAAAACAAAGATGGATTCTTTTCGAAATTCTACATCTACAACCTACTTGTTTAACACAAAGACCGACAAGAGTTTACTAATAAACAATTTTGCACTTAAAATTCCACCGTTAGAGTATGATAAAGCTCATCGGAATCAAACAAAATTCCCCTACTGTATCCCTCTATTTTTGCTCAGAGGCGGCTTAAACCCCATTCCACTAAAGCGGCTGGTTTAGGCCTCACAAATTAGAGGCCCCAAAAGCTACTCTTCTTATATGTAATTTATAATTTCATTGTACTTATGTGATCTTTTTTTGTTATTGTAGTTGGTTGAGAAAATTCGAATGAAAGTGAAAGGCAACTAAATCTGTACTTACTTTCTAGTTCTTCTCATTCCAACTTGATAAAATTATATTTGCAACTCTAACTTTGTACGATATTTTCTTTCAAAATCTCTCTAGGTACGCTTCAAGCTAATTATATCATAAAAAACTATAGTTGATTTGTCTATCATATTACTTTGGGAGGCAATGATATATAATAGGTTATGTTGATGGTTATGAGGAAAAAAGTCAAAACTAAACTTAATAAAATCTTATCAAAAATTAATAATGTTTCAACAAATGAAATGGGTGCTTACATCGTTAAAATTAAATTGCATTTCAAAAAGTAAAAGAAATAAAAAGAATTATCGGTTGAACATGCAAATGGATTTCATCGGTTGAACATACACTTTATCAGTCACTTAAAGCATGTATCAAATAGTCCAAAAAGAATTAGGCAGCCAAGACAAACGCATGTTTCATAATTTTGTTCAAGATTTATACTCTTAAAGGTAAAGGGGAATATCTAATGCAGAAAAATAAGAAGAACCAACAAGAAAACCTTTGATACCAAAGCTTTTTGAAACCAACAAATAGAACCAGCAGTAACAACAACAGAAACAACAACAAATCAGTGCTTAGAGCAGCAGATCTTTGAAAGAGAAGGAACCCACCAAAAGCTCTAAATGATCTCCTATTTCTCAGAAATGATTTTACACTCAAGATACTACTCACAAAGCTCACAATTTCAGCTTACTATATGGATGTTCAACTGATGATTTTTACTCTTAAGTTGTGTTCTTTTTGAGTGTGAAAGATTATCCTCTTCTAAGTGTGATAGAGTGTGTCTTAAATGTGAAGAGACTACCTCATTAAGTAGGCAAAGAAAGCTACTTTTTGGATAGATTTTGGTTCACCAAAAATCTATCCAAAAAGACTAACTTTGTATGCCAAAACACTGCCCAAGAACTGTCCAAAAGGTAAAAAGGACAACCTGCAACTTGCTGTGGCAAAAACATGGAGCGAAAGGGTCCTTTCAGCCACTCTAGCAGTGAAACGCAAGTGGTGAGGTAGAGGTGCGACTGCGGTGGGGTAGAAGTGCAACAGTGGTGGTGGTGGCCGGAGTTTGGTTGGGATTTTGAGGACTTGAGTTGGATATATGGAAAGAGGAGGAGAAGAGGAGGAGATGGTGCAATTTTGGCGGGGATTGGAGGCAGCGAACAACGGCGGGTGGCTGGTGGTGTCTAGGGTTACAATTAGGTTTAGATTAGGTGAGATTGAGAGGGATTTAAAGGATTTGAGTGGGATAGGCAGAAAGAGGAGGAAGATGAGAGGAGATGGTAAACTTTTGGGAATAATTGGAGGTGGCCGACCAGTTGTGGCGATATTCGGCCGGCGGAGGTGGATAGTGACGGTGGAGAGAGAGGGGAGAGTGAAGAGAGAGGAAGAAGAAAAGAACTAAAGGGGAAAATGGGGGAAATTTTCAAGGATTTGAGGCTTTAAATACGCGGATAATGAGGAAGGAGGGCCGTTGGATCAAGGAAGATCAGATGATTAGGGATTGACCTCTCGTCACTTATTCAAAATGACGTTGTTTTAGGTTAAACTATGCCGGTTTGAATCCTCCCCTGGCAGGCCCTCTATTGGACCGGGTTCAGGTGCTTTGGGCATAGATTATGGGGCCAAATTTGGCCCAATTCGGCTAAAACACCACTTATCCCAATCCCTTAATTTCTTTTAATTAAACTATAATCAACTCCTAAAAAGTACACATAGACACATAATAAACGAAGAAAAAGAAAATAAAAGAGAAAAAATTAGGCATTTACATCGATTGGACCCAAATTGCCAAAATTTTTGTCAGCTCATCAAAAACCACCTAAGGAACAATAGTCATTGCCTCGCCATGGCCGTTACTCATTTTTTGGCGTTTTAGGAACATAAAATAGAAATCCTCATGGTTTAAGTCTTTCGTGTGCTATAGATCACGTCATCAGTATGGGTTCGGGCGATAGGACCTGAATTGCCTAAAATTTTGCCAGCCCATTAAAATCCACCTAAGGAACAATAATCAACGTCTTGCCATGACCGTTACTCGTTTTTTGGAATTTTAGGATCATAAAATTAGTATTCCGCCTGATTTCTAGATTTTCGTGTGCTATAGCCCACGCCATCGCCTAAAAATCTGTAGGGCCATCAAAAACCCCCTAAAGAACAATAGTCATCGTCTTGCCAAGACTGTTTCTCATTTTTGGCGTTTTAGGGCCATAAAACTGAAATTTCGTCCGATTCCCAGATTTCGTGTGCTATAGCCCACGCTTACGGCATGAGTCCGGACGACCGTACCCGAATCTCCTAAAATATTGCCGGCCCATCAAAAATCACCTAAGGAACAATAGTTATCGCGTCATCATGACCGTTCCTTATTTTTTACGTTTTAGGGCCATAAAACTAGAATTTTGTCCGGTTCTTAGATTTTCGTGTGCTACAACCCACACCATCGGCATGGGTCCAGCGATCGAGTTTGTTTTGCCTAAAACTGGTCATCATCACACTATGACCGTCCCTCGTTTTTTTAGTGTTTTAGGTCCATAAAATTGGATTTCGCTTGATTCTCAAATTTTCGTGTGCTATAGCCTACACCATCAAAATTTTGCCGGCCTATCAAAACTACCTAAGGAACAATAGTGAGCGTCTCGCCATGACCGTTCCTCATTTTTTGGCATTTCAGGGACATAAAAATTTGAATTCCGCCCGATTATCAGATTTTCGTGTGCTATAGTCCGTGCCATCGGTATGGGTCCAAACGACCGGACCCGAATGGCTTGAAATTTTGCTGTCCTATTTAAAACCACCAAAGGAACAATAGTCATTCTCTCGCCATGCCCATTTCTCGTTTGTTTGGCATTTTAGGGCCATAAAACTAGAATTCTACCTGATTTTTAGATTTTCGTATGCGCTCAGGCCATCGGCATGGGTCTAGTATCGTCTAAAATTTTGCCGGCCCATAAAAAACCACCTAAGGAATATAGTGTCACGACCCAAACCGATGTGCCGCGACGGGCACCCGGTACCTTACTCAACCGAGTACCAACATAACGTATCTTTTCATGTCATATTATCATAAATAACTGAGCCGGAGAGGCTGCCATGAAATAGGTAGAATACAATAGGTAATGCCGGATTATACATAAGACATATGGGCCTCTAAGACCAAAATAACCACATGAACACTGAAGATAGGCCGACAAGGCCATACAATCTTTTACGTACATGACATCTGTCTACAAGTGTCACGACCCGGATTTCCCACCTTCGGGGGTCGTGATGGCGCCTACTAATGGAAGCTAGGCAAGCTAATTGTTCCAACTACTTAACCTTTTTCTTATGTTTTAAATCATTCGAAAATGGTGGACAACATCATATAAACAACGGAATTAAATAAGCGGCAGAAAAGAAATGTAATGATTTAAATATTACCAACACAATTCCATAACTAAAAGCTACCCAGATCTGGTGTCACAATTTCACAGTCTATCTAAGAGTACTACAAATAAAGGTCAGAAAAATAAATACAAACTGTTTCAAAAATACATAGAGGAAACAGTAGAAAAAGATAGAAGGAGACGCCATGTCCTGTGGACGCCTACAGGACTACCTCAGGTCGCCTGAATGGACTAAAGACAGCACCCTCAATGCGGTCCAAACGCTCCGGTATCAGTATCTGCACACAATGCAGAGTGTAGTATCAACACAACCGACCCCATGTGCTGGTAAGTGCCTAGCCTAACCTCGGCGAAGTAGTGACGAGGCTAGGACCAGACTACCAAATAAACCTGTGCAGTTAAATCATATACAGCGGAAATAAAGGCAGATATTTACAGTTAAAGAGGGGAACGGAAAAGCATGCTGCGGGGAGTATCAGATAACAACAGAATACAAAAGTGGAATGTAAGAAAACCAAAATTCAATTGCTAACAAGGATAAGAGAAACAAACACAGTATTCACTTTCATTTCTTTCTCGTTGCATGCGTGCAACCCGCCCCCACTTCATGTATCTCGTTGCAGGCGTGCAACCCGCTCCCATTTCATATATCTCGTTGCAGGCGTGCAACTCGCTCCCATTTCATATATTACCATTGCAGGCGTGCAACCTTCTCCCATTTCATATATTACTACTGTAGGCGTGCAACCCGCTCCCATTTCATATATTACTGTTGCAGGCGTGCAACCCGGTCCCATTTCATATATTACCGTTGCAGGCGTGCAACCCGCTCCCATTTCATATATCTAGTTGCAGGCGTGCAACCCGCTCCCATTTCATATATTACCGTTGCAGGCGCGCAACCCTCTCCCATTTCTCATAATACCGTTGCAGGCGTACAACCCACTCCCATTTCATATATCTCATTGCAGGCGTACAACCCGCTCCCATTTCATATATTACCGTTGCAGGCGTGCAACCCACTCCCATTTCATATATTACCGTTGCAGGGTGCAACCCGCTCCCATTTCATATATCTCGTTGCAGGCATGCAACCCGCTCCCATTTTATATATCAACACCAGTCATAGAAGAATCCCGGCAAGGGAACAATAATACAGCAACAACATCCCGGCATGGGAACAATAATATAAGAATCATCCCGGCAATGGAAGAATAAAATAACAACAACATCCCCGTAAGGGAACAATAATATAGCAACAACATCCTGGCAAGGGAACGATGATATAACAATAATATCCCGGCAAGGGAACAATAATATAACAACGACATCCCGGCAAGGGAACAATAATATAATAACATCCCGGCGAGGGAACAATAATACAAATCATCATATTAAGCATGAACAAACCACGACGGAGTCACAATAATAACAATACAAGACTCACGCGCATGCTTGACACCGACGTATAGATACTCGTTACCATGCCTATACGTCGTACTCCATAGTTAACAAATAGCAAATAAGACACAACTCCTAATCCCTCAAGCCAAGGTCAGACCAAACACTTACCTCGATGCCAAGAACACAATTCAAGCCTCAACTACCGCTTTACCTCGTTGATTCCACCACCAATTCGCTCATATCTAGCCACAAGTTACTTAACTATATCAATAAATGCTAAATGAATCAATTCCAATGCATGAAAATCGATTTTCTAGAGTTTTCCCCGTAAAGTCAAAAATCGACCACGGGCCCACATGGTCAAAACCCGAGGTTCGAACCAAAACCCGATTACCCATTCACCCACGAACTCAAATATATATCTTGTTTTGAAATCGGACCTCAAATCGAGGTCCAAATCCCCAAAATTTGAAAAACCTATTTTCTAACTAAAACACCCAATTTCCCCCATGAAAACCTTTGATTTTGAGTTGAAATCATGAGAAAAGATGTTAAAGATTAATAAAAACGAGTTAGAAATGACTTACAATCGATTTGGAAGAGTACTTGTCTTTGAAAAATTGCCTAAAGGTGTTTAGGTTTTGAAAGGGTTTGAAAAATGAAAGATTTTCGGCTAAGTTATGAATTTGCAGGTCGCAGATGTCGCAATTGCGAACCCTTCAGAAGACTGCAATCTTCGCATTTGCGACCACCCCATATTTCTGAGGGGTTCGCATTTGCGAGGCAGAAGTCGGATTTGTGACTGGGGCCCTCCGCATTTGCGACCCAAATGATCGCATTTGGGATCAGGCTTGCCCAGGCCTTCTTTCGCATTTGCGATGCTTTATTCACATTTGCGATCTCGCATTTGCAACTGGGGCCCTCTCACAGTTGTGAAGCCTGCAGACCTGCAACATACCAACAATTTTCTAAGTGCAAATTTCACTACGTGGCCTATCCAAAACTCACCTGAGCCCTCGGGGCTCCAAACCAAACTTGCACACCAACCTAAAAACATCATATGGACTTGCTCGTGCTACCAAATCATCAAAATAATATCAACAACTATGAATTAAACCCCAATTCCATGAAATCATCCAAGAAAACAAAAATTTCCAATTTCTCAACTTTAAGTCCGTTTTATACCAAACCAATTCCGATCTTTACCAAATTTTACAGATTCAACCATAATATTATTTCAAACTTGTACCGGGCTTCGGAACCAAAATACGGGCCCGATACCATCTAATTCAATCATATTGCATTTCCAAAAACTCATATATATATATTCCAGAAAACAATTTTTTTAAAAATTTATTTCTCGGGCTTGGGACCTCGGAATTCGATTCCGGGCATACGCCCAAGTCCCATGTTTTCCTACGGACCCACTGGGACCGTCAAATCACGTGTCCGGGTCCATTTACCCAAAATGTTGACCGAAGTCAACCTAAATTCATTTCAAAGCCAAAATTCATCATTTTTCACAGATTTTCACATAATGGCTTTCCGGATACACACCCGGACTGCGCACGCAAATCGAGGTGAGGCAAAAAGGAGGTTTTAAGGCCTCAGAACACATAATTTATTTCTAAAACAAGTGATGACCCAAACGGATATAGAAAATAAGTACCTGTGTCGGGGAAAAGATGGGGATATCGGCTCCGCATATCGGATTCGGACTCCCAGGTCGATGCCTCAGCAGGCTGACCTCTCCACTGAACACGAACAGAAGGGAAACTCTTCGACCTCAACTTATGAACCTGCCAGTCTAGAATAGCTACCGGCTCCTCCTCATAGGACAAGTCCTTGTCCAATTGGACAGTGCTGAAATCTAACACGTAGGATGGATCGTCGTGATACTTCCGAAGCATGGACACATGAAACACTAGATGCACGGCTGATAAACTCGGCGGCAACACAAGTCTGTAAGCCACCTCTCCCACTCGATCAAGAATCTCAAACATGCCAATGAACCTAGGGCTAAGCTTGCCCTTCTTTCCAAATCTCATCACGCCCTTCATGGGCGATACTCGAAGCAACACTCACTCGCCGACCATGAATGCCACATCGCGAACCTTACGGTCGGCATCACTCTTTTGCCTGGACTGAGCTGTACGAAGCCTATCTTGAATGATTCTAACCTTGTCCAGGGCATCCTGTACTAGATCCGTACCCAACAACCGAGCCTCTCCCGGCTCAAACTAACCAACCGACGACCGACACCGCCTACTATATAAAGCCTCATAAGGAGCCATCTGAATGCTCGATTGGTAGCTGTTGTTGTAAGCAAACTCCGCTAAAGGCAAAAACTGATCCCACGAGCCTCCAAAGTCAATAACACAAGCTCGGAGCATATCCTCCAAAATCTGAATAGTACGCTCGGACTGCCCGTCCATCTGAGGATGAAATGCTGTGCTCAACTCGACCCGTGTGCCCAATTCACGCTGAACTGCCCTCCAGAAATGCGAGGTAAACTGCATACCTCGATCAGAAATGATAGATACGGGCACACCATGAGGACTAACAATCTCCCGGATATAGATCTCAGCTAACCTCTCAGAAGAATAGGAGACTGCCACAGGAATGAAATGCGCTGACTTGGTCAGCCTATCAACAATAACCCACACTGCCTCGAACTTCCTTTGAGTCCTTGGGAGTCCAACAACAAAGTCCATAGTGATACGCTCCCACTTCCACTCAGGAATCTCAATCTTCTGGAACAAACCACCAGGTCTCTGATGCTCGTACTTTACCTGCTGACAATTCAAACACCGAGCCACATACGCAACAATATCCTTCTTCATCCTCCTCCACCAATAATGCTGCCGCAAATCCTGATACATCTTATCGGTGCCCGGATGAATAGAGTACCGGGAACTATGGGCCTCCTCTAGAATCAACTCTCGAAGTCCATCCACATTTGGCACACAAATACGACCCTGCATCCTAAAAACTCCATCATATCCGACTGTGACCTGCTTGGCTCCATCGTGCTGCACCCTGTCCTTTAGGACACACAAGTAAGGATCATCATACTATCGATCTCGGATACGCTCAAATAATAAAGAACGAGCGACTGTGCAAGCTAACACGCGGCTGGGCTTAGAGACATCCAACCTCACTGACTGATTGGCCAAAGCCTGAACATCCGAAGCAAGCGATCTCTCACTGACCGGAATATACGCAAGACTGCCCATACTGGCTGACTTTCTACTCAAAGCATCGGCCACCACATTGGCCTTCCCCGGATGATACAAGATGGTGATATCATAGTCTTTCAACAGCTCCAACCACCT
>NW_017671628.1:14572-78918 GCF_001879085.1 Nicotiana attenuata | reverse complement strand
CGCGGTCTCGAACCTCCATCTACTAACTACCTCTACCTCCACCTCTACGCCACCCCTACCTCCCGCCCTAGCTGGCTGAGCCGGGCGGTAGGAACACGTCGGTCGCCTGAACCATGGCACGGGAACCCTGATGCTGAGAACTGCTTGGTGCTCGAGGGAAAAATCTAGCAATATGCCTCGTGTTGCCACAAGTAAAACAAGCCCTCGGCTGTTGGGGCTGACGACCCTGAAAACTCTAAAGCGGAGGTGCACTGATAGGAGCTGGCAATGTACTATAGGACTGCTGATCAGAATACTGCATGTGAGAACCACGGCCACCTGTAGCTCCATGAGAAACCTGAAGTGCTGACTGAAAAGGCCTAGGAGGATGGCCTCTACCAAAAGAATCCCTGCCTCCAGACGAGGCACCACTGAATCTGCCTGAATGACGAGGTCTCTGGTCAGACCCCTAACCACTCCCCTGTGACAGAATCATCTCCACTCTCCTGGCCACATTGGCTGCATCGTGAAAGGAAATCTCGCTCCCTGTCTCCTTGGCCATCTGAAGTCGAATAGGCTGAATGAGTCCCTCAATGAACCTCCTCAGTCTCTCTCTCTCAGTAGGAAGTATAAGGAGAGCATGACGGGACAAATCAATAAACCTGGTCTCGTACTGGGTAAAAGTCATAGTACCCTACCGGAGACGCTCAAACTGCCTCCGTTAGATCTCTCTCTGAGTGATAGTGAGAAACTTCTCCAAGAATAGCTGAGAAAACTAATCCCAAGTCAGAGCTGGTGACCCAGTTGACCTAGCCAAGCAATAATCTCTCCACCAAGTCTTGGCGGATCCAGATTAGCGAAAAACAGCAAAGTCAACCCCATTAGTCTCCACTATCCCCATGTTTCTGAGAACCTCATGACAGCTGTGTAAGTAATCTTGGGGATCCTCAGAAGATGCACTGCTGAAAGTGGCAGTGAAGAGTTTGGTGAACCCGTCCAATCTCCACAAGGCATCAGCAGACATAGCTACTCCATCACCAGTCTGAGCTACCACACCCGCCTGAACTGCTCCAACTAGCTGAGTTGCTGGAGTCTGAAACTAGGGAGCCATCTGCTCCGGAGTACGGGTAGCAGGAGTCTGGGCTCCTCCTCCAGCCTGAGAGACGGCTGGTGCTATAGGAAGCAAGCCTGCCCGGGTGACACTCTCCAGAAGGCCCACTAGACGGACCAGAGCATCCTGGAGTACTGGGGTAGCAATGAACCCCTCTAGGACGTGAGCTGGGCCCACCGGAACTGCCTGGGCCGGAACCTCATCGTCAAACTCAACCTGAGGATCCGCCGCTGGNTACAAATAAAGGTCCAAAAAATAATTTATACAAACTATTTCAGAAATACATAGAGGAAACAGTAGAAAAAGATAGAAGGAGATGCCAAGGCCTGCGGACGCCTGCAGGACTACCTCGAGTCGCCTGAATGAACTGATGACAGCACCCTCACTGCGGTCCAAATGCTCCGGTATCAGTATCTGCACACAGTGCAGAGTGTAGTATCAGCACAACCGACCCTATGTGCTGGTAAGTGCCTAGCCTAACCTCGGCGAAGTAGTGACAAGGCTAGGACCAGACTACCAAATAAACCTGTGCAGTTAAATCATATACAACGAAAATAAAAGCAGATATTTACAGTTAAAGAGGGGAGGGGAAAAGCATGCTGCGGGGAGTATCAGATAACAACAGAATACCAAAGAGGAATGTAAGGAAACCAAAATTCAATTGCTAACAAGGATAAGAGAAACAAACACAATATTCACTTTCATTTCTTTCTCGTTGCAGGCATGCAACTCGCTCCCACTTCATGTATCTCGTTGCAGGCGTGCAACCCGCTCCCATTTCATATATCTCGTTGCAGGCGTGCAACCCGCTCCCATTTCATATATCTCGTTGCAGGCGTGCAACTTGCTCCCATTTCATATATTACTATTGCAGGCATGCAATCCGCTACCATTTCATATATTACCGTTGCAGGCGTGCAACCCGCTCCCATTTCATATATTACCGTTGCAGGCGTGCAACCCGCTCCCATTTCATATATCTCGTTGCAGGCGTGCAACCTGCTCCCATTTCATATATTACCATTGCAGGCGTGCAACCCGCTCCCATTTCATATATCTCGTTGCAGGCGTGCAACCCGCTCCCATTTCATATATTACCGTTGCAGGCGTGCAACTCGCTCCCATTTCATATATTACCATTGCAAGCGTGTAATCCGCTCCCATTTCATATATCTCGTTGCTGGCGTACAACCCGCTCCCATTTCATATATCAACACCAGTCATAGAAGAATCCCATCAAGGGAACAATAATACAGGAACAACATCCCGACAAGAGAACAATAATATAACAACAATATCCCGGCAAGGGAACAATAATATAACAACAACATCCTGGCAAGGGAACCATAATATAACAACAACATCCCGGCAAGGGAACGATGATATAACAACAACATCCCGACAAGGGAACAATAATATAACAACAACATCCCGGCAAGGGAACAATTATATAACAACATCCCGGCAAGGGAACAATAATACAATTCATCATATTAAGCAAGAATAAACCACGACGGAGTCACAACAATTACATACAAGACTCACAGGCATGCTTGACACCAACGTATAGGTACTCGTCACCATGCCTATACGTCGTACTCCACAGTTAACAAATAGCAATTAAGACACAACTCCTAATCCCTCAAGCTAAGGTTAGACCAAACACTTACCTCGATGCCACGAACACAATTCAAGCCTCAACTACCGCTTTACCTCTTTATTCCACCACCAATTCATTCGTATCTAGCCACAAGTTACTTAACTATATCAATCAATGCTAAATGAATCAATTCCAATGCATGAAAATAGATTTTCTAGAGTTTTTCCCAAAAAGTGAAAAATCGACCCCGGGCCCACATGTTCAAAACCCGAGGTTCGAACCAAAACCCGATTACCCATTCACTCACGAACTAAAATATACAATTTGTTTTGAAATCGGACCTCAAATCGAGGTCCAAATCCCCAAAATTTGAAAAACCTAAGTTCTACCCAAAACACCAATTTTCCCACATGAAAACCTTTGATTTTGAGTTGAAATCATAAGAAAAGATGTTAAAGATTAATAAAAACGAGTTAGAAATGACTTACAGTCGATTTGGATGAGTACTTGTCTTTGAAAAATCACCCAAAGGTGTTTAGGTTTTGAAAGGGTTTGAAAAATGAAAGAATTTCGGCTAAGTTATGAATTTGTAGGTTGCAGATGTCGCAATTGCGACCAGGGTTCGCAATTGCGAACCCTTTAGAAGACTCCAATCTTCGCATTTGCGAAGAAAATTATCGCATTTGCGACCACCCCATATTTCTGAGGGGTTCGCATTTGCGAGGCAGACATCGCATTTACGACTGGGGCCCTCCGCATTTGCGACCCAAATGACCGCATTTGCGATCAGGCCTGCCCATGCCTTCTTTCGCATTTGCGAGATGCGAAGCCTGCAGACCTGCAACATACCAGCAATTTTCTAAGTGCTAATTTCACTCCGTGGCCTATCCAAAATTCACCCGAGCCCTCGGGGCTCCAACCAAACATGCACACCAACCTAAAAATATCATACGGACTTGCTCGTGCTATCAAATCATCAAAATAACATCAACAACTATGAATTAAACCCCAATTCCATGAAATAATCCAAGAACACCAAAATTTCCAATTTCTCAACTTTATGTCCGTTTTATACCAAACCAATTCCGATCTTTACCAAATTTTACAGATTCAACCAAAGTATTATTTCATACTTGTACCGGGCTCCGAAATAAAAATACGGGCCCGATACCATATAATTCAAACATATTTCATTTCCAAAAACTCATATATTCCAGAAAACAATTTTCTTTAAAAATTCATTTCTCGAGCTTGGGACCTCGGAATTCGATTTCGGGCATACGCCCAAGTCCCATATTTTCCTACGGACCGTCCTGGACCGTCAAATCACGGGTCCGGGTCCGTTTACACAAAATATTGACCGAAGTCAACCTGAATTCATTTCAAAGGAAAAATTTATCATTTTTCATAGATTTTCACATAATGGCTTTTCGGATACACGTCCGGACTGCGCACGCAAATCGAGGTGAGGCAAAAAGGAGGTTTTAAGGCCTCGGAACACATAATTTATTTCTAAAACAAGTGATGACCTTTTGGGTCATCACAAAAAGCCCCTAAGAATACATAATTTTCATAAAGGTCCGGACAGAGTCCCGCCATACCAAATAATACACATCTAATACTAACCAAACAAGCAACTCCGAAGCAATTGGAGCGCACCATCTTTCGCTGAGCTGATAGCCCACTTGGAGGACTCTTGACCTGTCTATCGGGACCTACGGGCATGAAATACAGCATCCCCAAGCAAAAGGTACGTCAGTACGAATAATGTACCGAGTATGTAAGGCACATGAATAAATACATAACAGACATGGAAGAAATATAAAGTAATTGACTCAACCTGTAAGTCTGGAAACTTTGTAAATCATAAAATACTTATAGTGTCATGCATGTGTGTATGAATGTCATGTCGTGCATGTGTACATGTTTCGTAACATCATCAGCCTCTGAGGGCATCCCATCATATCATCTCGGCCACTGTGGGCAAAATCATCAACGTATACCAGCTGATCAGGTGGTAGTGCGTATATAACGCCATAACCTTTCCCATATCCCATATACATATTATACATACATATATACGCATATATAACGCCATATGGTCATGGTTCATTTACATGAATGCACTGCATGAAAAGTACGTTAATAAAATCTTTCGGAATGTCATAAGACCATTTTGCCTTTGAGTAATATTATAAAGTAAACTCTTTTCAACTTTCGTATTTTTCTGAGACCCATGGACAGATAATAAAATAATATGACACATGAAAATTCAAGAACATAGATATCTCTAACACTTCTATGAATAGAGTCATTTATAAAATTTGTGCATTTGCACGTTTCGTTTGTGTCGTATAGATCATGGCAAAAGAAAGAAGGGATAGCCTTAACATACCTGGAATAGGAAAAACTCCGTAAAATTATTCCGTTGGAAACCTTCGTGGATTGAACTTAGAACCCAAAAATCGGATTAAGCTTCTGCGCTTTGAAATTGAGGAACGAAATCTTGCTTTCTTGAAATTTATAAACGAAATTGGCTTGGATTTCTTTGAAATTCGAATAAAATGGCTTCTGATGAAGCTTTGAAATGCTTCTGCTTCAACGTCCTTGGTTTAGGCCAAAGGCAGATTGTTGTTTGAAGCTTTTACAAGGAATTCCTACTAAATCTCATGGATAAGATTTACAAATATTACAAGTCTTATTAAGACTTAACTTAAGTCATGACTTGGTTATTTTACATAGTAGCCATCTGGCAAAAGTGACTAAGAGTCATCTTTTGCCATTGTGGCTTTATGCCACGTGGAGGGTGGGTGAAGATTATTAATCTTTACTCACTTATTAGTTAACTGGGTAATGTTTCGTTACCCGGTAATTAATTAATTACCCGCATAATTTAAAAATTTCCCCAAATTACTTAAAATTCTATTTATTTTTAATAACTATATATATATATATATATATATATATATATATATATATATATATATATATATATATATATATATACCACTATCATACATTATAATTTTTTCATAAAATATATGTATTTTATTTCATCATAATATNATGGTACTAGACCGTAAATATCGGGTATTAACGCTCGACCCGTATTTTATCCTCAAATGCCAAACTTGGACGAAATTTCATCTTCTTTGACTTGCTTCCCCTTTCATCTTCACGAATTTACTTATCACTTGTGAAATAGCATAATCCTTATAATCTCCAAATATCTTTTACTTGGACTGGTGTCAATTACCTTACGACAAATTCAACGTACAATACTACAGGGTGCAACATCGTCGTAACTAAATACTGCGAAGCGTAACATTACCGTAATGTAATACTGCAGGGTGCAACATTGTCGTAACTTATTACTGCGAAGCGTAACATCATCGTAATGTAATACTGCAAGATGTAACATTGTCGTGATATTTCGGGGTGTAACATATAGTCATCGTCTTTGTCACGCCCCGAACCTGGGGGGCGAGACCGGCACCCGGTGCCTCACCCTTCTTGCGTACCAACTTGCGACTAAGGGACTCTGAACATATGATGTCATACTTTGGCCATGGGCCACATTGCAAGACAACCGCAATTGTTGACTAAATACAATATAAAGCTGGGCCACCAAGGCCATCATAATTACTACAACTGACAAACCAACCAAATATACTTACAAGGCCTACAAGTCCAACATGCTGCACTAACTGATATGATGTGTCTACAAGCCTCTACTGATGGGTATACTATGATCGGAACAGGGCCCCGGCCTACTCATAATATATATACATATATACATAATATGTACATAAAGCTCTAGACCCGGCAACTCCGAAGGGCATGGAGCTTACCCTAATGAGGAGGTCTACCTGTCTGTCTGTCTGAACCTGCACGCATGAAATGCAGCGCCCCCAGAAAAGGGACGTCAGTACAAAATAACGTACCGAGTATGTAAGGCTGTCACGAACCTAAATCCAACCCGATCGTGATGGTGCCTCTCGTGAAGACAAGGCCAGCTGACTCACTTCCAATTCACTTTAAGCAATTAAATGATAACTACTAAGTGTTTAATAAGAAATAAAATCCCAAAATAAGCATTTAACAGTATAAATTGCGGAAATAAAAGCCAACACAGCCCGACATCGGGATGTCACCAGTCATGAGCATCTAAAACAATACTAGAAGTCTGAAGTCTAATCCACTACTGTATAACTGAATCAAAAGAACTAAGATAGAGGGAGAATGCACTGGACTGTGAATCGCCAAGCAGCTACCTAGTAAATCTCCAAAGACCTGCTGGACCTATCAACCCTCAGGAGCAGGATCTGTAACGCCCGAATCTGCATACAGGGGTGCAGGGAGTAAAGTGAGTACTCCAACTCAATGAGTAATAAAAATAAATGAAGATTGAGCGATATAAAATCACGTAAGGCACAACATTAAGCTAAAAGAGGCATAACAAAAATAAGTAAATATAATTAAGCAGTGAAATCTCATAAACATCCTTTAAACAGTCAAATAAATTATAGGAAAAAAGAAGAAGGTAAACACATAATAACTGCCCCTCGGGCACAGTAACAGCAGAATCAGCCCCTCGGGCAATATCACAGAACAATACCAGCACCTCGGGCTATATCTCATATCACAATGGGTATCCGCGCTCACTGGGGGTGTACAGACTCCGGGAGGGTCCCCTTACGACCCAATCGCAATATCAAGCCATCTCGTGGCATCGAACAGGCTCTCGGCCTCATATCAATCTCAAGCCACCTCGTGGCGTACAATCTCAGGCCCTTGGCCTCATTATCACAATCAGTATATCACTGCTGAGAAGTGCAGCCCGGCCCAAAAGTATCCTCACAATACAGGCCCTCGGCCTTACTCAGTCAGAATCTCATAAGCCCCTCGGGCATTAGTAAAACATGAAGCTCAGCTCAAAATATCTTTTAAACATTATTTAATGTGTTTAAAACAGAATAACATAGCTGAGTTTTGAAAATAGTGAAAATATAGCATGAGCATCAATATGAAATCAACAGTGAGGAAAAATATCATTTAAAATCGCCTAAGGGTTCAATCAGTTGGCACGAGCCCAAACATGGAATTTAGCCCAAAGTATAATAATATCACACAATTAGCTACCAAATATACAGAAAAATAGTCATTCGGGATGGACTAAGTCACACTCCCCAACGGTGCACGACCCCACGCTCGTCATCTAGCGTGTGCGTCACCTCAACACAGCCGAACGTTGTGTAATCCGGGGTTTCATACCCTCAGAACATCATTTAAAATTATTACTCACCTCGAACTAGCCCAAAAAGCTACTCTGCAACACGCTTGCATCTCGAACCAACTTCCGAGTGCTCCAAATCTACCAAGTTTAGATTTATATCATCAAATTATGCTAAACGAATGAATTCCAATTGAAAAATATTGATTTTTAGCACATAACCCAAAATCAGTCAAAACCCGACCCCGGCCCAGCGTCCCGGAACTGGAAAAACTTTATACCAAAATGTTCTTCATCATCTCACGAGTCCGTACATAGAAAAAACTCGGAAATCGGAGTTCGTTTGACCCCTCAAATCATCCCTAGAAGGTCTCATAATCTCAAGCCCTAACTCCACCTTTTTCTACTGATTTTCATGAATTAAACACTGATATTTTGTTCCTTAATCACAAATAATCGAGTTTTAGGGTCCAAATTCCTTACCTCAATGAAGAACAATGATTTCCTCTCTTCAAAATCACCTCAAAGCTCTTTTCCCGTTCAAAAATGGTGTAAAAGGGTTTAATGGTCGCGGAGGATTTATTTAAATACTACTCACGCGTTTTACTGTTCACCCGAGTACTGTGCACCCGAGTTACTATTCACCCGAGTACTGTTCTCCCGAGTTACTGTTCGCCTAAGTTACTGTTCATGCTGCTGTGAAAAAAATGCAGCAGCTTTTCTTCTAGTCTAAATTGATCCGTTAACCTTTCGAGATCCACCCGAGGTCCTCGGAAATCTCAACAAATATACCAACACGTCCCATAACATCATTCGATCTTAATCGAGCCTTCGAAATACCAAAAACAACATCAAAATACCAAAATCACATCAAATTCAAGCCTATGAACTTTGAAATTCCTAAATTCTGCCAACGACGCAGAAATCATCCAAAACAACTCCGATTCACCTAAAATTTTGCAGACATATCCAAAATGAAATTACGAACCTGTTCCAACTGTCGGAATTCCATTCCGACCCCGATTGCCTATTTTCCACTGCCGATCGGAAATCGCCAAAAATAAACTTTCACCAATTCAAGCCTGATTCTACACCGGACATCACAAAAATATTCCGGACACACTCTGAAGTCCCAAATCACCTAACGAAGCTATCCGAGCCATAATATCCACATTCCGAGGTCGTTTACCAATAAGTCAACTCTCGGTTGAGTTTTCTAACTCTAAAGCTACTTTTAGAGACTAAGTGTCTCAAACCTTACCAAAACCATTCCGTAGTCGATCCGACCAACCCGATAAACAAAGCATAAAGAAGCAGAAATGTGGAAAAACGAAGCGGTAACTCATGAGACGACCGGCCGGGTCGTCACATCCTCCCCCTCTTAAACAAACGTTCGTCCTCGAACGAGTCAAGAAACGTACCTGAAGCCTCGCATCTCCTGCTCGGTATCCCAGGTAGCCTCCTCCACGGGCCGACCTCTCCACTGCACTTTCAATGAAGCTATTTCTTTTGATCTCAATTTTTGAACCTGACGCTCCAAAATCGTTGCTGGCTTCACATCATAAGTCAGATCACCTTCCAACTGAACCGTGCTGAAATCCAGAACATGAGACGGATCCCCAACATACTTCCGGAGCATAGAAACATGGAATACTCGGTGCACACCTGACAGACTGTGTGGCAAAGTGAGCTCATAAGCCACCTCCCCAATCCTCCGAAGTACCTCAAAAGGTCCAATGAACCGTTGACTCAATTTACCCTTCTTTCCAAACCTCATAACACCCTTCATGGGTTAAACCCTCAACAGAACTTTCTCACTAACCAGGTAGGACACATCCCGAACCTTCCTGTCAGCATAGCTCTTTTGTCTCAACTGCGCTGTACGAAGCCTCTCCGGAATCACCTTTACCTTGTCTAAGGCATCCTGTACCAAATATGTACCCAATAGTCTGGCCTCGCCCGGCTCAAACCAACCAACTGGAGATCTACACCGTCTCCCATACAAAGCTTCACATGGAGCCATCTGAATACTCGACTGGTAACTATTGTTATAAGAAAACTCCGCGAGCGGTAGGTACTGATCCCATGACCCTCCAAAATCAATAACACAAGCGCGTAACATATCCTCCAATATCTGAATAGTGCACTCGGACCGCCCGTCCGTCTGAGGGTGAAAAGCCGTGCTCAACTCAACCTGAGTACCATACTCTCACTGTACAAACCTCCAAAACTGTGAAGTAAACTGAGTGCCCCTATCTGAAATGATGGAAACTGGGACACCATGCAATCGAACAATCTCCCGGATATATATCTCTGCTAACCGCTCAGAGGAATAAGTAGTACAAATAGGAATGAAGTGCGCGGACTTGGTCAGCCGATCTACAATCACCCAAATAACATCAAACTTCTTCAAAGTCCATAATGATCCGCTCCCACTTCCACTTTGGAATATCCATCCGCTGAAGCAAGACACCCGTTCTCTGATGCTCATATTTTGCCTGCTGACTATTGAGACACCGAGCTACAAATCCCATAATGTCTTTCTTCATTCTCCTCCACCAATAATGCTGTCTCAAATCCTGATACATCTTCGCGACTCCTGGATGAATGGAACACCGCGAGCTATGGTCCTCCTCTAGAATCAACTCCCGAAGCCCATCCACGTTAGGCACACAAATTCAGCCCTGGATCCTCAACACCCCATCATCTCTAATAGTCACTTCCCTGGCATCATCATGCTGAACTCTGTCCTTAAGGACAAGCAAATGTGGATCATCATACTGGTGCTCTTTGATGCGCTCGTATAGGGAAGATCGAGAAATCACACAAGCTAATACCTTACTGGGCTACGAAATATCTAACCTCACAAACCGATTGGCTAAAGCCTGAACATCATCTACAAGAGGTCTCTCCCCAACTGGAATGTGCGCCAAACTCCCCATACTCACCGCCTTTCAGCTCAAAGCGTTGGCCACTACATTGGCCTTCCCCGGGTGATACAAGATAGTGATGTCATAATCCTTATGTAACTCCAACCACCTCTGCTGTCTCAAATTGAGATCCTTTTGCTTGAACAAGTGCTGGAGGCTACGATGATCAGGATACACCTCACAAGACACACCATACAAATAATGCCTCCAGATCTGCAACGCGTGAACAATGGCAGCCAACTCCAAATCGTGAACAGGGTAGTTCTTTTCATGAGGCTTCAACTGACGAGAAGCATAAGCAATAACTCTACCTCCTGCATCAGAACACACCCAATACCAACTTTCAAAGCATCACAATATACGGTATAAGAACCTGAAGCTGATGGCAATACTAGCACTGGAGCTGTGTTCAAGGCAGTCTTGAGCTTCTGAAAGCTCTTCTCACACTCATCAGACCACTTAAATGAAATACCCTTCTAAGATAACTTGGTCAAGGGTGATGCAATAGACGAGAATCCCTGAACAAACCGACGATAATAGCCCGCCAAACCAAGAAAATTGCGAATCTCTATAGCTGAGGACGGTCTGGGCCAACTCTGAACTGCCTCTATCTTCTTCGAGTCCACCTTAATACCCTCGCTGGACACCACGTGCCTCAAGAAAGCCACTGAACTAAGCTAGAACTCACATTTGGAGAACTTTGCATAAAGCTTCTCCTCTCTCAATCTCTGCAACACCATTCTCAAATTCTCCGCATGCTCCTCTTGACTACGCGAGTATACCAGGATGTCATCAATGAAGACTATGACAAACGAGTCGAGATACGGTCGGAACACATTGTTCATCAAATGCATGAATGCTGCTGGGGCATTGGTTAGCCCGAAAGACATCACCAAGAACTCATACTGACCATATCGGGTCCTGAAAGCTGTGTTAAGAATATCTGAGTCCCTGATCTTCACTGGTGATAACCTGAGCGGAGATCAATCTTAGAGAATACTCTCGCTCCCTGAAGCTGGTCGAACAAATCGTCGATGCGAGGCAAAGGATACTTGTTTTTAATTGTTACCTTATTCAACTGCCTGTAATCAATGCACATTCTCATCGTGCCACCCTTCTTCTTCACAAAGAGAATCGGCGCACCCCACGGTGACACGCTAGGACAAATGAACCCCTTATCCAGAAGTTCCTGAAGCTGATCCTTTAACTCTTTCGGCTCCGCTGGTGCCATACGATATGGTGGAAAAGAAATGGGCTGAGTGCCCGGCACCAGATCAATACCAAAATCTACATCCCTGTCCGGTGGCATACCCAGCAGTTCTGCAGGAAATACGTCGGGAAAATCCCTCACAACTGGAACAGAATCAATACTGGAGTCTCTACACCAACATCCCTGACAAAAGCTAGATATGAAAGACAAGTTTTCCCAACCATATACCGGGCTTTCAAGAAAGAAATCACTCTGCTGGGAACATAATCGGCCGAACCTCGCCACTCAATCTGTGGCACACTAGCCATAGCCAAAGTCACTGTCTTGGCATGATAGTCCAGAATAGCCCGGCACTGAGATAACCAGTCCATGCCCAGAATAACATCGAAGTCCACCATATATAATAACAATAGATCCACTCGGGTCTCCAAACCCCTAATAGACACAACACACGACCGGTACACATGGTCTACCACAACAGTATCGCCCACCGACGTAGAAACATGAACAGAATAAACAAGGGACTCGAAGGGCATATCCAGATAATGGGCAAAATAAAACGACACAAATGAGAAAGTAGAGCCAGGGTCAAATAACACAGAAACATCCCTGCGGCAGACTGAGATAATACCTGTAATCACCGCATCTGAAGCAATCGTTTCGGGCCTAGCTGGAAGTGCATAGAAGCGAGCCTGACCACCTCCGGATCGACCTCCCCCTCTGGGGCGACCCCTAGATGACTGTCCCCCACCCCTAGCTAGGTGGGTGGGTGGTGAAGTGGCTGGGCTGAGGCTGATAACTGACCCCTCTACTGAGAACGATGAGGGCACTGCCTCCACAAGTGGACCATCTCTCCACACTCATAACAACTCCCGGGTGCTGGAGACAGGGACTGATGGGAACCCCTAGCACCGGTATGACTAGCAGACGCCCCTAGCATAGAAGAATCCAGAACCGATGGAGCACGGGTCGAACCCTGGTCTGGAAGTGCACTAAGTAAAGAATGGCCCTGCTGAGAACCGTGAGAACTATGGACTGATGACGCCCCACGATAACCGGGGTGAGCTGACTGAGCATGTCGGAACTGTCGGCCTCTGCCGTGCTGAAATTGGCCCCTCGATGGAGCACCCCCAAAACTAGCATGTCCTCGAGGCCTCTTAGCCTCCCTCTCCTCGCGCTCCTGGCAACGAACTGACTCAATCTCTCAAGAAATATTCACAACCTCCTCGAATGTAGCACCTGACACCCTCTCCCTGGTCATGAGAACCCAAAGCAGGTAGGTGGGGCCATCAACAAACCTCCTGATCCTCTCCCTCTCAGTCGCAACCAACCAAATAGCATGTCGAGCCAACTCCGAGAACCTCATCTCATACTGGGTAACTTTCATATCCCCCTGTTGAAGCTGCTCGAACTGCCTACGCAGCTCCTCCCAACGGGACTGTGGGACATACTTCTCCAGAAATAGAGCGGAGAACTGCTGCCAAGTCAGAGGTGCCGAACCAATAGGCCTACGCCTCTCATATGCTTCCCACCAAGTGAAGGCAGCTCCGGTAAACTGAAAGGTCGTGAATGCAACCCCTCTGGTCTCCAGAATACCCGCAGTGCGAAGAATCCTATGACATCTGTCTAAGAAACCCTGGGCATCCTCGCCCTCTGCTCCGGTGAAAATAGGAGGCTGGAGTCTGCCAAACCTCTCCAATCTACGCTGCTCATCCTCCGGCATAACAGGAGCTACATAACCCTGAGCAGCTGCCACCGGCTGGGCTAGTGGTGCCTCCGGTGTCTGCAGTCCCTGAACCATCGGATCGGGTGTACGGGCGGCGGGAGTCTGAGAGTCTCCCCCTGCCTGAGAAGTGGCTGCGGCAGTAGAAACCGTGACCGCCTAAGCAAGGCTAGTACATACTGTCAATATCTGGGCCAAAGTCTACTGAAGACCCGGAATCACAATGGGCACAACTGGCGCCTGAGCTGGTGCTGCTGGAGCGTCCACTACTGGAACCTGACCCTGAACTGGGGCGGCTGGTGGGTCTGCAGGTGCTATCCCAGCTGCTGTGGGGGCTGTACCTCTGCCCCTACCACAGCCTCGGCCACATCCTCGACCTCTAGTGGTCCCCGCTGGTGGTACTGGTGGTCGTCCATCCTGACCGGTAGCGCGTGTCCTCACCATCTGTGAGAGAATATAATAATAGAAGTTTCGGATCAACAAATTCGCACGACAAGAATTTCAAGAATATGGAATTTTCCTAAAGGTTCTGCAGCCTCTCGAGGATAAATACAGATGTCTCCGTACCGATCCGCGAGACTCTACTAAACCTGCTCATGACTCGTGAGACCTATGTAACCTAGGCTCTAATACCAACTTAGCACGGCCCTAAACCCAACCCGATCGTGATGGCGCCTCTCGTGAAGACAAGGCCAGCCGACTCACTTCCAATTCACTTTAAGCAATTAAAATAATAACTACTAAGTGTTTAATCAGAAATAAATTCCCAAAATAAGCATTTAACAGTATAAATTGCGGAAATAAAAGCCAACACAGCCCGATACCGGGGTGTCACCAATCATGAGCATCTAAAACAATACTAGAAGTCTAAAATCTAATCCACTACTACATAACTGAATCAAAAGAACTAAGATAGAGGGAGACCGCACTGGACTGCGAATCGCCAAGCAGCTACCTAGTAATTCTCCAAAGACCTGCTGGAACTATCAACCCTCAGGAGCAGGACCTGTGGCGCCCGAATCTGCACACAGGGGTGCATGGAGTAAAGTGAGTGCTCCAACTCAGTGAGTAATACAATAAATAAAGACTGAGTGATATAAAATCACGTAAGGAACAACATTAAGCTAAAAGAGGCATAACAAAAATCAGTAAATATAATTAAGCAGTGAAATCTCATAAACATCCTTTAAACAGTCAAACAATACACAGGAAAAACAACAAAAAAAGGTAAACACATAATAACTGCCCCTCGGGCACAATAATAACAGAATCAGCCCCTCGGGCAATATCACAGAACAATACCAGCCCCTCGGGCTATATCTCAAATCACAATAGGTACCCGCGCTCACTTGGGGTGCACAATCTCCGGGAGGGGCCCCTTACGGCCCAAGCGCAATATCAAGCCATCTCCTGGCATCATAAACAGGCTCTCGGCCTCATATCAATCTCAAGCTACCTCGTGAAGATTCTTCTAATCCCAGCGGCGTACAATCTCAGGCCCTCGGCCTCATTATCATAATCAGTATATCACTACTGTGGCGTGCAGCCCGACCCAAAAGTATCCTCACAACACAGGCCCTCGGCCTAACTCAGTCAGAATCTCATAAGCCCTTCGGGCATCTGTAAAACATGAAGCTCAGCTCAAAATATCACTAAAATATTTTTTAATGTGTTTAAAACAGAATAACATAGCTGAGTTTTGAAAATAGTGAAAATGTAGCATGACTGAGCATCAATAAGAAATCAGCAGTGAGGAAAAATGTCATTTAAAATCCCCTAAGGGTTCAAACAGTTGGCACGAAGCCCAAACATGGCATTTAGCCCAAAGTATAACAATATCAAATAATTAGCTACCAAATATACAGAAAAATAGTCATTCGGGATGGATTAAGTCACAATCCCCAACGGTGCACGGCCCCACGTTCATCATCTAGCGTGTGCGTCACCTCAACACAGCCGAACGTTGTGTAATCCGGGTTTTCATACCCTCAGAACAACATTTAAAATCATTACTCACCTCGAAATAGCCCGCAAAGCTACTCTGCAACACGCTTGCCTCTCGAACCAACTTCTGAATGCTCCAAATCTACCAAGTTCAGATTTTTATCATCAAATTATGCTAAACGAATGAATTCCAGTTGAAAAATATCGATTTTAAGCACAAAACCCGAAATCAGTCAAAACCCGAACCCCGGGCCCACGTCCCGGAATAGGACAAACTTTATACCAAAATGTTCTTCATCATCTAAAGAGTCCGTACATATAAAGAACTCGAAAATCGGAGTTCGTTTGACCCCTCAAATCATCCCTAGAAGGTCTCATAATCTCAAGCCCTAACTCCACCTTTTTCTACTGATTTTCATGAATTAAACACTGATATTTTGTTCCTTAATCACAAATAAGCGAGTTTTAGGGTCCAAATTCCTTACATCAATGAAGAACAATGATTTCCTCTCTTCAAAATCGCCTCAAAGCTCTTTTCCCGTTCAAAAATGGTGTAAAAGGGTTTAATGGTCACAGAGGGTTTAATTAAGTACTGCTCACGCATTTTACTGTTCACCCGAGTACAGTTCACCCGAGATACTGTTCACCCGAGTACTGTTCACCCGAGTTACTGTTCACCCGAGTTACTGTTCATGCTGCTGTGAAAAAAATGCTGCAGCTTTTCTTCTAGTCTAAATTGATCCGTTAACCTTTCGAGATCCACTCGAGGCCCTCGGAAATCTCAATAAATATACCAACGCGTCCCATTACATCATTCGAACTTAGTCGAGCCTTCGAAACACCAAAAACAACATCAAAACACCAAAATCACATCAAATTCAAGCCTATGAACTTTGAAATTCCTAAATTCCACCAACGACGCCGAAACTATCCAAAACAACTCTGATTGACCTGAAATTTTGCAGACATATCCAAAATGACATTACGAACCTGTTCCAACTGTCGGAATTCTATTCCGACCCCGATTGCCTATTTTTCACTGCCGACCGGAAATCGCCAAAAATTAACTTTCACCAATTCAAGCCTGATTCTACACCGGACATCACAAAAATATTCCGGACTCACTCCGAAGTCCCAAATCACCTAACGAAGCTATCCGAGCCATAAAATCCACATTCCGAGGTCGTTTACCAATAAGTCAACTCTCGGTTGACTTTTCTAACTCTAAAGCTACTTTTAGAGACTAAGTATCTCAAACCTTACCAAAACAATTCCGGATTCGATCCGACCAACCCGATACCACATAACACGGATAAACAAAGCATAAAGAAGCAGAAATGGGGAAAAACGGAGCGGTAACTCATGAGACGACCGGCCGGGTCGTCACATCCTCCCCCTCTTAAACAAACGTTCGTCCTCGAACGAGTCAAGAAACGTACCTGAAGCCTCGAATAGGTGAGGATATCTGCTTCGCATCTCCTGCTCGGTCTCCCAGGTAGCCTCCTCCACTGGCCGACCTCTCCACTGCACTTTCACTGAAGCTATTTCTTTTGATCTCAACTTTCAAACCTGATGCTCCAAAATAGCTGCTGACTCCACATCATAAGTCAGACCACCTTCCAACTGAACCGTGCTGAATTCCAGAACATGAGACGGATCCCCAACATACTTCCGGAGCATAGAAACATGGAATACTGGGTGCACACCTGACAGACTGGATGGAAAAGCAAGCTCATAAGGCACCTCCCCAATCCTCCGAAGTACCTCAAAAGGTCCAATGAACCGTGGACTCAATTTACCCTTCTTTCCAAACCTCATAACACCCTTCATGGGTGAAACCTTCAATAGAACTTTCTCACCAACCATGTAGGAGACATCCTGAACCTTCGTGTCAGCATAGATCTTTTGTCTCGACTGCGCTGTACGAAGCCTCTCCTGAATCACCTTCACCTTGTCTAAGGCATCCTGCACCAAATCTGTACCCAATAGCCTGGCCTCGCCCGGCTCAAACCAACCAACTGGAGATCTACAGCGTCTCCCATACAAAGCCTCACATGGAGTGATCTGAATACTCGACTGGTAACTGTTGTTATAAGAAAACTCTGCGAGCGGTAGGAACTGATCCCATGACCCTCCAAAATCAATAACACAAGCGCGTAACATATCCTCCAGTATCTGAATAGTGCGCTCGGACTGCCCGTCTGTCTGAGGGTGAAAAGCCGTGCTCAACTCAACCTGAGTACCCAACTCTTGCTGTACAGACCTCCAAAACTTTGCAGTAAACTGAGTGCCCCTATCTGAAATTATAGAAACTGGGACACCATGCAATCGAACAATCTCCCGGATATATATCTCTGCTAACCGCTCAGAGGAATAAGTAGTACAAATAGGAATGAAGTGCGCGGACTTGGTCAGCCGATCTACAATCACCCAAATAGCATCGAACTTCTTCAAAGTCCGTGGGAGTCGAACTACAAAGTCCATAGTGATCCGCTCCCACTTCCACTTTGGAATATCCATCCGTAGAAGCAAGCCACCCGGTCTCTGATGCTCATATTTCACCTGCTGATAATTGAGACACCAAGCTACAAATCCCACAATGTCTTTCTTCATTCTGCTCCACCAATAATGCTGTCTCAGATCCTGATATATCTTCGCGGCTCCTGGATGAATGGAATACCGCGAGCTATGAGCCTCCTCCAGAATCAACTCCCGAAGCCCATCCATGTTAGGCACACAAATCCGGCCCTGCATCCTCCACACCCTATCATCTCCAGTAGTCACATCCCTGGCATCATCATGCTGAACTCTGACCTTAAGGACAAGCAAATGTGGATCATCATACTGGCGCTCTTTGATGCGCTCATATAGGGAAGACCGAGAAATCACACAAGCTAATACCTTACTGGGCTCCGAAATATCCAACCTCACGAACCACTTGGCTAAAGCATGAACATCAACTGCAAGAGGTCTCTCCCCAACTGGAATATACGCCAAACTCCCCATATTCACCGCCTTTCGGCTCAAAGCGACGACCACAACATTGGCCTTACCCGGGTGATACAAGATAGTAATGTCATAATCCTTAAGTAACTCCAACCACCTCCGCTGCCTCAAATTGAGATCCTTTTGCTTGAACAATCCTGGAGGCTACGATGATTAGCATACACCTCACAAGACACACCATACAAATAATGCCTCGAGATCTTGAACGCGTGAACAATGGCAGCCAACTCCAAATCGTGAACAGGGTAGTTTTTTTCATGAGGCTTCAACTGACGAGAAGCATAAGCAATAACTCTACCCTCCTGCATCAGAACACACCCAATACTAACTCTCAAAGCATCACAATATACGGTATAAGAACCTGAAGCTGATGGCAATACTAGCACTGGAGCTGTGGTCAAGGCAGTTTTGAGCTTCTGAAAGATCTCCTCACACTCATCAGACCAGTGAAATGAAACACCTTTCTGAGTCAACTTGGTCAAGGGCGATGCAATAGACGAGAATCCCTGAACAAACCGGCGATAATAACCCTCCAAACCAAGAAAACTACGAATCTCTGTAGCTGAAGACGGTCTGGGCCAACTCTGAACTGCCTCTATCTTCTTCGAGTCCACCTTAATACCCTCGCTGGACATCACGTGCCCCAAGAAAGCCACTGAATTGAGCTAGAACTCACATTTGGAGAACTTTGCATAAAGCTTTTTCTCTCTCAATCTCTGCAACACCATTCTCAAATGCTCCGCGTGCTCCTCCTGACTATGCGAGTATACCAGGATGTCATCAATGAAGACTATGACAAACGAGTTGAGATACGGCCAGAACACATTGTTCATCAAATGCATGAACACTGCTGGGGCATTGGTTAGCCCGAAAGACATCACCAAGAACTCATAATGACCATATCGGGTCCTGAAAGCTGTCTTAAGAATATCTGAGTCCCTGATCTTCAACTGGTGATAACCTGAGCGGAGATCAATCTTAGAGAATACTCTCGCTCCCTGAAGCTGGTCGAAAAAATCGTCGATGCGAGGCAAAGGATACTTGTGTTTAATTGTTACCTTATTCAACTGCCTGTAATCAATGGACATTTTGATCGTGCCATCCTTCTTCTTCACAAAGAGAACTGGCGCACCCCATAGTGACACGCTAGGACGAATGAACCCCTTATCTAGAAGTTCCTGAAGCTGCTCCTTTAACTCTTTCAGCTCCGCTGGTGCCATAAGATATGGTGGAACAGAAATGGGCTGAGTGCCCGGCGCCAGGACAATTCCAAAATCTATATCCTTGTCTTGTGGCATACCCAGCAGGTCTGCAGGAAATACGTCGGGAATATCCCTCACAAGTGGAACAGAATCAATACTGGGAGTCTCTGCATCGACATCCCTCAGAAAAGCTAGATATGAAAGACAATCTTTCCCAACCAGACGCTGGGCCTTTAAGAAAGAAATCACTCTGCTGGGAATAATCGGTCGAACCTCGCCACTCAATCCGTGGCACACCAGGTATAGCCAAAGTCACTATCTTGGCATGACAGTCCAGAATAGCCCGGCTCGGAGATAAGCCGTCCATTCCCAGAATAACATCGAAGTCCACCATACATAATAACAATAGATCCACTCGGGTCTCCAGACCCCCCAATAGACACTACACACGACCGGTACACACGGTCTACCACAACAGTATCGCCCAGCGGCGTAGAAACATGAATAGATGAAACAAGGGACTCGTAGGGCATATCCAGATAATGGGAAAAATAAGACGACACATAAGAGAAAGTAGAGCCAGGGTCAAATATCACAGAAGCATCCCTGCGACAGACTGAGATAATACCTGCAATCACCGCATCTGAAGCAATCGCATCGCGCCTAGATGGAAGTGTATAGAAGCAAGCTTGGCCACCTCCGGATCGACCTCCCCCTCTGGGCCAACCCCTAGATGACTGTCCCCCACCCCTAGCTGGGTGGGTGGGTGGTGAAGTGGCTGGGGCTGAGGCTGATGACTGACCCCTCTGCTGAGAACGACGAGGGCATTGCCTCTACAAGTGGCCCATCTCTCCACACTCATAACAACTCCCGAGTGCTGGAGACGGGGACTGATGGGAACCCCTAGCACCGGTATGACTAGCAGACGCCCATGGCGTAGAAGAATTTTGAACCGATGGAGCACGGGACGAACCCTGGGCTGGAAGTGCACTAAGTGAAGAATGGTTGCTGAGAACCGTGAGAACTTTGGCCTGATGACTCCCCACGATAATCGGGGCGAGCTGACTGAGCATGTCAGAACTGTCGGCCTCTGCCGTGCTGAAACTGGCCCCTCGAAGGAGCACCCCCAAAACTACCATGTCCTTGAGGCCTCTTAGCCTCCCTCTCCTTGCGCTCCTAGCGACGAACTGACTCAATCTCTCGATCAATATCCACAACCTCCTAAAATGTAGCACCTGACAACCTCTCCCTGGTCATGAGAACCCAAAGCTGGTAGATGAGGCCATCAACAAACCTTCTGATCCTCTCCCTCTCAGTAGCAACCAACCAAATAGCATGTCGAGCCAACTCCGAGAACCTCATCTCATACTGGGTAACTGTCATATCCCCCTATCGAAGCTGCTTGAACTGCCTACGCAGCTCCTCCATGCGGAAGCATGGGACATACTTCTTTAGAAATAGAGCGGAGAACTGCTGCCAAGTCAGAGGTGCCGAACCAACAGGCCTACACCTCTCATATGCCTCCCACCAAGTGAAGGCATCTCTGGTAAACTGAAAGGTCGTGAATGCAACCCCGCTGGTCTCCAGAATACCCACAGTGCGAAGAATCCTCTGACATCTATCTAAGAAACCCTGGGCATCCTCGCCCTTTGCTCCGCTGAAAGTAGGAGGCTAGAGTCTGCCAAACCTCTTCAACCTATGCTGCTCATCCTCCGGCATAACAGGAGCTACATAACCCTGAGCAGCTGCCACCGGCTGGGCTAGTGGTGCCTCCGGTGTCTGCACTCCCTGAACCACCGGATCGGGTGTACGGGCGGCGGGAGTCTGAGAGTCTCCCCCTGCCTGAGAAGTGGCTGCGGCAGTAGAAACGGTGACCGCCTGAGCGAGGCTAGTACATACTGTCAATATCTGGGCCAAAGTCTCCTGAAGATCCGGAATCACAATGGGCATAGCTGGTGCCTGAGCTCGTGTTGCTGGAGCGTCCACCACTGGGACCTGACCCTGAACTGGGGCGGCTGGTGGGTCTGGAGGTGCTGTCCCAGCTACTGTGGGGGCTGTACCTCTGCCCCTACCACGGCCTCGGCCACGTCCTCGGCCTCTAGTGACCCCCGCTGGTGGTACTGGTGGTCGTCCATCCTGACCGGTAGCGCGTGTCCTCACCATCCGTGAGAGAATAGAATAACATAAGTTTAGTACTCGGATCAACAAATTCGCACGACAAGAATTTCAAGAATATGGAATTTTCCTAAAGGTTCTGCAGCCTCTCGAGGATAAATACAGACGTCTCCGTACTGATCCGCGAGACTCTACTGAACCTGCTCATGACTCGTGAGACCTATGTAATCTAGGCTCTGATACCAACTTGTCACGACCCTAAACCCAACCCGATCGTGATGGCGCCTCTCGTGAAGACAAGGCCAACCGACTCACTTCCAATTCACTTTAAGCAATTAAAATAATAACTACTAAGTGTTTAATTAGAAATAAAATCCCAAAATAAACATTTAACAGTATAAATTGCGGAAATAAAAGCCAACATAGCCCGACATCGGGGTATTACCAGTCATGAGCATCTAAAACAATACTAGAAGTCTGAAGTCTAATCCACTACTACATAACTGAATCAAAAGAACTAAGATAGAGGGAGAATGCACTGGACTGCGAATTGCCAAGCAACTACCTAGTAAATCTCCAAATACCTGCTGGAACTATCAACCCTCAGGAGCAGGACCTAAAGCACCCGAATTTGCATACAGGGTGCAGGGAGTAAAGTGAGTACTCCAACACAGTGAGTAATAAAAATAAATGAAGACTGAGCGATATAAAATCACGTAAGGCACAACATTAAGCTAAAAGAGGCATAACAAAAATAAGTAAATATAATTAAGCAGTGAAATCTCATAAACATCATTTAAACAGTCAACAATATACAGGAAAGAAAAGGTAAACACATAATAACTGCCCTTCGGGCACAGTAACAACAGAATCAGCCCCTCGAGCAATATCACAGAACAATACCAGCTCCTCGGGCTATATCTCATATCACAATGGGTACCCGTGCTCACTGGGGGTGTACAGAATCCGGGAGGGGCCCCTTACGGCCCAAGCGCAATATCAAGCCATCTCGTGGCATCATAAACAGGCTCTCGGCCTCATATCAATCTCAAGCCACCTCGTGGCGTACAATTTCAGGCCCTCGGCCTCATTATCATAATCAATATATCACTACTGCGGCGTGCAGCCCGACCCTAAAGTATCCTCACAACACAGGCCCTCGGCCTTACTCTGTCAGAATCTCATAAGCCCCTCGGGCATCAGTAAAACATGAAGCTCAGCTCAAAATATCTTTAAAATATTATTTTATGTGTTTTAAACAGAATAACATAGCTGAGTTTTGAATATAATAAAAATATAGCATGACTGAGCATCAATATGAAATCAACAGTGAGGAGAAATGTCATTTAAAATCCCCTAAGGGTTCAAACAATTGGCACGAAGCCCAAACATGGCATTTAGCCCAAAGTATAATAATATCAAACAATTAGCTACCAAATATACAAAAAAATATTCATTCGGGATGGACTAAGTCACAATCCCCAACGGTGCACGACCCCACGCTCGCCATCTAGCGTGTGCGTCACCTCAACACAGTCGAACGTTGTGTAATCCGGGGTTTCATACCCTCAGAACAACATTTAAAATCATTACTCACCTCGAACTAGCCCGAAAAGCTACTCTGCAACACAATTGCCTCTCGAACCAACTTCCGAGTGCTCCAAATCTACCAAGTTCAGATTTTTATCATCAAATTATGCTAAACGAATGAATTCCAATTGAAAAATATCGATTTTAAGCACAAAATCCGAAATAAGTCAAAACCCGACCCCCGGGCCCGCGTCCCGGAACTGTACCAAAATATTCTTCATCATCTCACGAGTCCGTACATATAAAGAACTCGAAAATCGGAGTTCATTTGACTCCTCAAATCATCCCTAGAATGTCTCATAATCTCAAGCCCTAACTCCAGCTTTTTCTACTAATTTTCATCAATTAAACACTTATATTTTGTTCCTTAATCACAAATAATCAAGTTTTAGGGTCCAAATTCCTTACCTCAATGAAGAATAATGATTTTCTCTCTTCAAAATCGCCTCAAAGCTCTTTCCCCGTTCAAAAATGGTGTAAAAGGGTTTAATGGTCGCGGAGGGTTTACTTAAATACTGCTCACGCGTTTTACTGTTCACCCGAGTACTGTTCATCCGAGTTACTGTTCACTCGAGTTACTGTTCATGCTGCTGTGAAAAAAATGCAGCAACTTTTCTTCTAGTCTAAATTGATCCGTTAACCTTTCGAGATCTACCCGAGGCCCTCGGAAATCTCAACAAGTATACCAACACGTCCCATAACATCATTTGAACTTAGTCGAGCCTTCGAAACACCAAAAACAACATCAAAATACCAAAATCACATCAAATTCAAGCCTATGAACTTTGAAATTCCTAAATTCCACCAACGACGCCGAAACTATCCAAAACAACTCCGATTGACCTGAAATTTTGCAGACATATCAAAAATGACATTACAAACCTGTTCCAATTGTCGGAATTCCATTCCGACCACGATAGCCTATTTTCCACTGCCGTGCGGAAATCGCCAAAAACTAACTTTCGCCAATTCAAGCCTAATTCTACACCGGACATCACAAAAATATTCCGGACGCACTCCTAAGTCCCAGATCACCTAACGAAGCTATCCGAGCCATAAATTTTGCATCCCGAGGGTGTTTACCAATAAGTCAACTATCGGTGGACTTTTCTAACTCTAAAGATACTTTTAGAGACTAAGTGTCTTAAACCTTACCAAAACCATTCCGGATTCGATCCAACCAACCCGATACCACATAACACAGATAAACAAAGCATAAAGAAGCAAAAATAGGGAAAAACGGAGCGGTAACTCATGTGACGACCGGCAGGGTCGTCACAAAGGCAATATACTGAAAGCTGAAACTCAACTGATAATAACTGAAAGCAACGGGGGGTCAAAGATAATCTGAAGATATGCTCACCTGCTGATATGACATGAACTGGCACATATAGTCCCTTACGCTTAACTTTGCTCCCATTACTTGCTTTAGGGAAGCGTCCTCCTGAATGACCTTTAAGGGTTATTATTTTATTTTGCATTCTATTATCGTCAAAACGCTATCTCTGAAATTGTCATGATGTCGACCATTATCAAATTACTCAGTTCCCAATTCATGTTTAGCTTACCTTGTTCACCAGCCCATACTGATCAATCACTTTAGGGTGTAACTTTTCCTTCTGACAGTCGTGTTGGAGTCACGAACTTATTTCTCGAAATGAGGATACAACTTTATGGCCTATACTCTTTTGTTGTCTCCAGGCCTGGAACCTCTCATTTTTTCCTTCCCTCGATTATCGACTATGTAATACTATCATTTCATTTTATTTTTCCACCATTGTCATCCATGTATCACATCTTACTCATAATTGTTCCTTATCTCTCTTCTCATTACTCTGCTAATATTTCTGCCTATCCCTTTCTTGTGAAAACTTAAACAAGACCTTCTTTTGCCTTTAGCTCCCCTTGCTTTATTCATCGGCTCTTCGGGTTTCTCAAAGTCCTTGCTTTACTAGGGACAAGAGTCATACTAAGGTAATATTTATCCTTTCCAGGATTTTAGTGCCTATCTTCTGAATTTTTTTGATCATGCTAGTATTCACATCTAATTGTAATATTCTAGAGTGCACCATCTGGGTGTCTCATAAGAAGATCTATTAGCACTTTCGTAATATCCTCCAGAAATGTCAACTAACACAACCAATCTATTCACCATCATGGGTTACTCTAACCCCAGCCAGATCCTGATGTTCCATCCTTTTCTTAAACTACACCTGTTAGCCCCCATAGGGCATAACTTAGATGGGTGTGGCCAATTGTACATATCTTTATTATCGACGAAGGTAACTCAAAATGGTTATATCTTTCTTCCTGAATTGCAGATAATGTTCATCTCGACTAATTAATTACCCAGTACCCTTCTTTACCTTGCTTCTTTTATTTGTCGAAACTTGTATCTTCTAATTCTTCCTTTTTTTTACCATAAGATTGGACAGATATTTTTGTCTTAGGGATCCTTATCTAGAAGCTTACACCTTTCAGTACACACGTGATCTGCTGAAGACCTCACATTTACTTATCATAAGCATGATACGAAGTCGAGTTCCTCTGACTGAACTCTTCCATAGCCATATCTCTTACCAATCGTCTTTCTAGATGTAGGAATCGTTGTATTACGAATAAGATAGAATTTAGAAAATTTAGTTTTTACAACTAATCTCTACCACACGATCTAGAGTAAGAAGAAAGAGTGACAGTCCTAAATTCCCTGTAGCCTCCTACTTATAAGTGTGGTGCACAACACACCCATAAACAAGACTCTACTAGACACGACTTGTAGACTCCCTAGGACAGAACTGCTCTGATACCACTTTTGTCACGCCCCGAACCTGGGGGGCGAGACCGGCACCCGGTGCCTCACCTATTCTTGCGTACCAACTTGCGACTAAGGGACTCTGAACAAATAATTTCATACTTTGGCCATGGGCCATATTGCAAGACAACTGCAATCGCTGACTAAATATCATAAAGCTGGGCCGACAAGGCCATCATAATTACTACAGCTGACAAACCAACCAAATATACATACAAGGCCTACAAGCCCAACATGCTGCACTAACTGACAGGATGTGTCTACAAGCCTCTACTGATGGGTATACTGTGATCAGAACAGGGCCCCGACCTGCTCATAACATATATACATATATACACAATATGTACATAAAGCTCTAGACCCAGCAACTCCGAAGGGCATGTAGCTTACTTATCAAGCTGAACTAGGGCAACACCTAATGAGGAGGTCTACCCGTCTGTCTATCTGAACCTGCACGCATGAAATGTAGCGCCCCCAGAAAAGGGACGTCAGTACGAAATAACTTACCGAGTATGTAAGGCAATATACTGAAAGCTGAAACTGAACTGATAATATAATAATTGAAAGCAACTTGGGGTCAAAGATAATCTGAAGATATGCGCATCTACTGATACTGACTCTATTCTCTCAATATAGTAAGTAAAATAGCCGACCGGCCTTATAAGGCTCGGTATATATATATAACTGCTCTGCCATAGTAGGCTCGCTCATACTAGGCTCTGTATCTCGGCAAACTGGGCTCACTCATAGGCGCTTGACCACAGTAGGCTCAGTATGTAACTTACCATCTGATCAGAGGTTGCCCAATAGGGGCTTGCCCATCGATTATAGCTCGATGGTAATGAAAATACTGTGATACTATATATATATATATATATATATATATATATATATATATATATATATATATATATATATATATATATATATATATACTCTCTGCTCTCTTGACTGGAAAAAGAAAATACTCAAATAAATATGAAGTCCCGATAAACAAAATATTGAAACTTGCGAGACTAGCAAAATATACATAAATACCAGGATATGAATTTTTCTTTATGCCTCGTTATCAAACTTGTGTAATGACGAGATCATGCCAAAATGAAGGAAAGGCTTAGCCTTAACATACCTGGAGTAGGGAAAAATACGTGTGATATTCTTGAGAAGGTTTACACCGTACTCCCTTAAAATTGCAAAACCTCTGTTTGATCTATTAAAGATCCGTACCCTTCTATGTTAGCTTCAATTTGCGTATTTTTTTTTAAGCAAATATACTACCAGGCATGCTGCCTAGTAGCTACTATATATATATATATATCATCATCAACCAACGTCCAAAAATACAATTTGTCCAGCAAAGACCTAATATAAGCCTAACAAAGCTATAAACTCTAAGTAATAAGCTAATGCTATCTATTACATGACCATCAAATGCAAGCTCACACAATATGTGGATGAATATGACTTCTAATGCCCATATCAAGTACCATGTAGCACCAACCAAGCTCTCACCAGGTGCCAAGGTAGGAGGGGTATAGGCCAAGTAAAAACCCAACCAAACGATCCACAAAACTGAAGCAAGCACAGGTGTAGAATAGAACAAGCTGCCAACTATATGACTTGCCATATTCACCTGCATATACCATATAGCCTTGCCAATATGCGTATTTTTGAGCTTCAGGTTGCATTTTTTTTGTGGCTTCAGATAGTCTCTTGGAGAGTTCTTTTCTATATCCTTCAAATATAACATAAAGTGAATCCTTTTATTTGCTAAAGTTATGAATCCTTTCTTGAATTTCAAGGTTATAATCCTAACTAGTTGCCACCTAACCAACATGACTAATGAGTCATGGGGTGGGAAAGTTTTTTTATTCTTATCCAATTAATTAATTAATTAATTAGGTAATATCCCGCTTCCCGATAATTAATCAATTACCCGCATAATTAAGAATTTTCTCAAATTACTTAAAATTCTACTTATTTTTAATATATTTTATATGTCCTACTATCATGTTCATATGGTACCATGTATGGTACTAGTCCATAAATATCGGGTATTATTGCTCGACCCGCATTTTACCCCAATATGCCAAACTTGGACGAAAATTCATTTTCTTTGACTTGCTTCCCCTCTCACCTTCACAAATTTACTCATCACTTGATTGAAATAGCATAATGCTTATAATTTCAAAATAATCCCATTTTCGATATTACGTCGATTAACTTACGACGAAACGTTAACATAGGAAAATGCGGGATGTAATAGTCTTGCCAAGATCGTTCCTCGTTTTTTGGAATTTTTGGGCCATAAAACTGGAGTTCCACCCGATCCCAAGATTTTCGTGTGCTATAGTCCACACTATCGGCATGAGTCCGAACGACCGAACCCGAATAGCCAAATATTTTGCCGCCCATAGAAAACCATCTAAGGAACAATAGTCAATGCCACATCGTGATCGTTAGTTATTTTTTGGTGTTTTAGGGCCATAAAACTGGAATTCGCCTGATTCTCAGATTTTCGTATGCTATAGCCAACGCCATCGGCATGGGTCCGGACGACCGGACCCGAATCGCCTAATACTTTTTAGGCCCATCAAAAACAACCTAAGGACCAATAGTTATCGTCTCGCCATGACCGTTCCTCATTATTTGGCATTTTAGGGCAATAAAACTGGAATTTTGTCTGGTCCTCAGATTTTCGTGTGCTACAACCCATACCATCGTCATGAGTCCAGCGATCGAATCTGTTTTGCCTAAAACTGGTCATCATCACACTATGACTGTCCCTCGTTTTTTAGCTATTTAGGTCAATAAAACTGGATTTTGCTTGATTCTAAAATTTTCGTGTGCTATAGTCCATGCTATCAAAATTTTGCCGGCCCATCAAAACCACCTAAGGAACAATAGTGAGCTTCTCTCCATGACCATTCCTCATTTTTTGGCATTTCAGGGACATAAAAATTTGAATTACGCCCGATTCTCAGATTTTCGTGTGCTATAGCCCGTGCCATCGGTATGGGTCCAGGCGACCGTACCCGAATGGCTCAAAATTTTGCCAGCCTATGTAAAACAACCAAGGAACAATAGTCATTCTCTCGCCATGCCCATTTCTCATTTTTTGGCATTTTAGGGCCATAAAACTAGAATTCTTCCCGATTTTAAAATTTTCGTGTGCGCTCAGGCCATCGGCATGGGTCTAGGTGGCCGCACCCGAATTGCCTAAAATTTTGCCGGCCCATAAGAAGCCACCTAAGGAATATAGTCATCGTCTTGCCAAGAACTTTCCACATTTTTTGGAATTTTTGGGACATAAAACTTGAATTCCGCCCGATCCCAAGATTTTCGTGTGCTATATAGTCCACACCATCGGCATGAGTCCGAATGACCGAACCCGAATAGCCAAATAATTTGTCGCCCACAGAAAACCATCTAAGGAACAATAGTCAACGCCACAGCGTGATCGTTAGTATTTTTTTGTGCGTTTTAGGGCCATGAAACTGGAATTCACCCGATTCCCAGATTTTCGTATGCTATAGCCAACGCCATCGACATAGGTCTGGGCGATCGGACCCGAATCGCCTAGAATTTTTTCGGCCCATCAAAAACAACCTAAGGAATAATATTTATCATCTCGCCATGAATGTTCCTCATTTTTTTGGCATTTTAGGGTAATAAAACTGGAATTCCATCCAATTCTTAGATATTCGTGTGTTATAGCCCACGCCATCGGCATGGGTCAGCAGGAACGGGCCGAAATAGCCTAAAATTTAGCCAACTAATCAAAAAACACCTAAGGAACAATAATCTCCTTTCCATGACCGTTCCTCGTTTATTATCATTTTCGGGCCATAAAATTTCAATTTCGCCCGATTTTCATGTGATATAGTCCACACCATCGGCATAGGTACGGGCAACCAGACCCGAATCGCTTAAAATTCTGCCGGCCCATGAAAAATCACATAAAGAACAATAGTAATCATCTCTCCAAGACTGTTCGTCCTTTTTTTGCGCATTAGGGACATAAAACTAGAATTCCGCCTGATTTCCAGATTTTTGTGTGCTATAGCCCACGCCATCGGCATGGGCCCGGACGACCAGACCCGAACCGGCTAAAATTTTCCTGACCCTTCAAAAACCACCTAAGGAATAGTAGTCATCGTCTCGCCATGACTATTCCTCATTTTTTGGCATTTTACGTCCATAAAACTGGAATTTCGCCTGATTCTCAGATGTGCTATAGCCCAAGCCATAGGCATGGGCTGGACAATCTGACCCGTATCACCTAATATTTTGCCAACCCATCAAAAACTACCTAAGGAACAATAGTAATCGCCTCGCCATGACAGTTCCTTTTTTTTGGCTTTTTAAGGCTATAAAACTCAAATTTCGTCCGATTTCCATATTTTGGCTTGCTATAGCCCACGCTATTCGAATCGCAAAATGTTTGACCGGACCCGAATCGCCTAAAAATTTGTTAATCCAACAACACCACCTAAGGAACTATAGTCAATGCCACGCCATGATCGTTCCTCATTTTTTGGCATTATGGGGCCATAAACTGGAATTTGCCCGGTTTCAATATTTTCATCTACTATAGCCCATGCAATCGACATGGGTTCAGACGACAAAGTTTTGTATATATGTATCACCATGCTATTAAGTATTTTTATTTAAGTTCTTTTATTTCTAAGAGGTCGAATAGAATCTATTCGCGGACTCGAATCACCTAAATATTGTCGACCCATAAAAAATCATCTAAGGAACATAGTCAACGCCGTGCCATGGCCATTCTTTGTTTTTTGACATTTTAGGGTCATAAAAATATAATTCCGCCTAATTCCCAGATTTTCGTGTGTTATAGCCCCTGCCATCGGCATGGGTCCAGGCGATAGAACCCGAATCGCCTAAAAAAATTTTGGCCCATCAAAAAGCACCTAAGGAACTATAGCCATCGCCTCACCAATACAATTCATCGTTTACGGATTTTAAGGCCATAAAGCTAGAATTTCGGCCGATTCCCATATTTTGGTCTACTATAGCCCACACCATTAGCATTGGTAAGGGTGACCAGACCAGTATCGCCTAAATTTTGTCGCCCCTAAAAAAATCACCTAAGGAACAATAGTCAATGACACACCATGACCGTTCCTCGTTTCTTGGCATTTTAGGGCCATTGTCACGCTCCGACCTCGGAGAGCGCGATCAGCGTTCAACTGAGATAACCCGGTCAAGCAAGCCTGCTAGATACTTTCTACCCAAACTTGCCCATGAGAGTAGAGATGTGTTCCATTATTTAAACACTATGAGGATTTCATAATCAACACCAATTCCATTACCATTAGTATCTTCATTCATAATTTCCAAAATATATTACACATTCATAATTTGAAGTGGATCATGTGATACAATTACAACATATCTAGTTTGACTCTTCCAACACCACCATACAACCCACATTATGGTTACGGAGCCTCTACGTACAACATAAGAGTAATATGAAAGTGCCGGCGACAAGGTCCAGGCTATACCTTAGGACGCAACGTACAACATCATGTGACATCAGGCTCGAAACAAAGTCGGGCTCACCAAAGCCTCCTGAATAGAGAGTAACAGCTAACGAGGACCAAAGCTGCCCGCTGATGAGCACCTGCTTCCATTGAAGATGCAACGCCCCCGGCGAAAGGGACGTTAGTACATGTGGAATAGTACTAGTATGAGAAGCTAAATGTCCACTTTCGAAATAGAATGCCAATATAAGAAAGGGAAAACCATAGAAACAACAAGAAACAATCAATGATATCCAAATCCATGTTTAAATCATAACAATTTTCAAAATACAAAAATAATATATATATTTGGTTGGGAGATCATTAGCACCGATATACCACTGTATTTTTAGCACGGAGTTCGATCTCCGCCCGATCGGCTAGGCCATCTCATCCAAATACATTCAATATACACAAAGCGGCCTGGCCACCTCACCTCAATGTGTGCGGGTGGAGGTGTAATCACAATCACAATTTCAACTACAATTTCCAGCACAATCACCACCATGTGTGCGGTATGACATCCGATCACGACCTGATCGACTAGGCCGTCTCACCATAATGCTGCGTGGATTGAAATAATCCTTTTAGATGAATCATCTCATCCCAATTAAGGGGAATAATCACAATACACTTCTACACCGGCCCGTGTAGTTTCGGGGATTTCAAACTACCCTTCCTCGTGGCTATTAATACTCCCAAAAACATTTTTATTTTTGCACAAAAAGAATACAGAAGTACAAATACATTCATCTCATAACCTTTCACACTATATATAGCTTCATTGGTACTTTCAATCATTCACAACATCATTATTTTCTTGGCTCTATTGGCCATACTTATAATTCTTATTCATGGCACGTTGGCCGTATTTCATATTCCACATTTTTCATTTCTTGACTTTCCATGATCATCATCACAACCATCAAGATATAGAATATTTTGGAAATCATAATTTTAAGTTCATCAGTAGTGGAGGCATTAAACACAATAGATCCTTTTCCAAAGTAGGGAGCACAATGGTTTGTAATCACAAACAAGTTAAAAATCATAAACGAGCTTTTGGAATCAAGGCCTTAAGCATAAATATGAACAATAAGGGTCTTAGGCGCATTGAGTTTTCTTTCACAATTGGTCATAACAACTTGGAATTTAAACATGATTTGAAATCATATTATCTCGACATATTGGTCACACTAGGATACATTCCCGACGGAGAACACAAGATGATAGGAGAATTTGGTGCACATTTTAGTATGTCTTTCAACACGAGCTTATTCGGAATAGTCAATTTTTAAGGAATAAATCAGAACATGGGAATTAGGAACTCGGGCCAACCATAATTGAAACTTAAGGGAGCATCATGGACTTCGATTCCAAGAGAGAAGTTTAGCCAACATACCTTGTTTGAGCTTTCCTTAAGTTAATACAACGTCCCAACACTTTTAGCAATAACAATCTATAGGAAGATAGTGAAAATCGATTAATAATTAGAAGGGTTCTCATGGTGTAACTCTCTTAGGAATTTTGTCAAACACCTAGTATGCAAAATAGACTACAAAGCTCTATAATGGTAAGCCCTTCCTCCCTCAACCAATTTCAACAAGAAACTACCCAAAATAGTTCATAAACCCCACATACTCCAACCTATTGTCATATGCATGGCCTATTTCCAACCCCACAATGTACCTGAACTCATAACCTCTTGCATGAAAGCTTAAGAGTAGGACTTAGATGATGGTTTAGCGAGTGGCTCTATGATTCTTGAAGATTGGTGCAAGGATGGGTGATTAGAATGCTAGACCTTCTCCTTCTCTCTCAAAAATACTTTTACTTCTCTCTAAACTCATCAGACATTTGCTTCAAAATGAGCCCCAAAGACTATTTATCAAAATGGGGTCGGGTTATAAAAATAGGAAAATGGACCCTCCAAACTTAGGTTTGCGGTCGCAAAATGGACTGCAGAACAGATATGAGGCCCACAAAATTACTACCTCCATACACATTACCATACCTTGGCAGCACAAAACTTGAATTCCTGGGCAAAATTTTACGGGGCCTTACAACCATAAAAATAAAATTTCGCCTGATTCCCAGATTTTCATGTGTTATAGCCCTCGCCATCGGCATGGGTCCAGGCGATCGGATCCGAGTCGCCTAAAATTTTGTCGCCCCAGCATAAACCACCTAAGGAACAATAGTTAATGCCACGCCACGATCGTTCCTAATTTTTTGGAGTTCTAGGGCCATAAAAATGGAATTTCACCCAATTCCCATATTTTTGTGTGCATAGTGCACGCCATCGGCATGGGTATGTACGACCGGACCCGAATTGCATAAAATTTTTTTTGGCCCATGAAAAACCACATATGGAATGGTCGTCATCATCTCGCCAAGACCGTCCCTGGTTTTTTTGGCATTTTAGGGACATAAAACTGGAATTCCGCTTGATTCCCAGATTTCCGTGTGCTATAGCCCACGCCATTGGCATGGGTCCGGACGACCGGACTTGAATTGCCTAAAATTTTGAAGGCCCATAAAAAACCACCTAAGGAACAATAGTCAACGCCATGCCATGATCGTTCATCATTTTTTTATTTTAGGGCCATAAAACTGGAATTCGCCTAACTCCCAGATTTTCATGTGATATAGCCCACGTTATCGGCATAGGTCTTGGCCATCGGATCTGAATCGCCGAAAATTCTGCCGGCCCATCAAAAACCACATAAGGAAAAATAGTCATCGTGTTGCGAAGATTGTTCTTCATTTTTCTCATTTTAGGTCCATAAAACTGAAATTCCGCTGGATTCTCAGATTTTCGTGTGCGATAGCCCACACCATCGACATGGGTCCGGATGACCGGACACGAATCGCCTAAAGTTTTTCCGGCCCGTCAAAAACCACCTAAATAACAATAGTCATCACCTCACCATGATAGTTCCTCGTTTTTGGGGTTTAAGGCCATAAGACTGGAATTTTGCCCGATTCACATATTTTAGTCTGCTATAGTCTATGCCATTGGCATGGGTCCGGGGGACCGGACCCGAATCGCCTAAAATCTTGTCTCTCCAACAAAAACCACCTAAGGAACAATAGTCAACTCCACGTCATAACCGTTCCTCATTTTTGGGCATTTTAGGGCCATAAAATAGAATTTTTCATGATTCCCAGATTTTTGTGTGTTATAGCCCCCTCCATCTACATGGGTCCAGGCGATCGGACCCGAATTGCCTAAAATTTTTCCGGCCCATAAAAAAAACCTAAGAAAAAATAGTCATCTGCTAATTCCTCATTTTTGGCGTTTTAAGGCCATAAAATTAGAATTTCACCCGATTCTTATATTTTGGTCCGCTATAGCCCACATCATTGGCATGGGTCCAAGGGACCGGACCCGAATCTCCTTAACTTTTGTCGCCCAAACAAAAACTACCTAAGTAATAATATTCAACGTCAAATCACAACCGTTCCTTGTTTTTTGGCGTTTTAGGACCATAAAAATAAAATTCCGCCCGATTTCTAAATTGTCCTGTGCTCTAGCTCCCGCCATCTGCATGGGTCCAGGCGATCGGACCACAATCGCCTAAAATTTCCTGGCCTATAAAAAACCACCTAAGGAACAATAGTCGTCTCCTCGCCATAACAGTTCCTCATTTTTGGCATTTTAATCCATAAAACTAGAATTTCGCCCAATTCCCATATTTTTGTCTACTATAGCGCGTGCCATTGGCATGGGTCCGGGGATCGAACCCGAATCACTAAATTTTTGCTGTCCCATCAAGAACCACCTAAGTTACAATAGTAATCATCTAGCCATGATAGTTCCTCATTTTTTGGCATTATGAGGCCATAAAACTGGAATTTCACCCTTATTCCAATACTTTTGTCTGTTGTAGACCACGCCATCGGCATAGGTTCGCGCGAGAATGTTTTGTATAAATATATCACCATGCTATTAAGATCTTTATTTAAGTTCTTTTCTTTCTATGAGGTGGAATAGAATCTATTCCCGGACCCGAATTGCCTAAAAAATGCCGCCCATCAAAAACCATATAAGGAACAATAATCAACGCCATGCCTTGACCGTTCCTTGTTTTTTGACATTTTAAGGCCATAAAAATATAATTCTGCCCGATTCCCAGATTTTCATACGTTATAACCCCCACCATCGATGCCCCGGACCCGAAACGCCTGATATGTTTACGGACCATCAAAAACCACCTGAGAAACAATAGTCATCGCCTCGTCGTGAATGTTTCTTATTTTTTTGGCATTTTAGGGCCATAAAATAGAATTCCTTCGATTCCAAATCTTCATGTTCTATAGCCCACACCATCGGCATGGGTCCGGGTGACCGGACCCGAATCGCCTAACATTTTGTCGGCCCATCAAAAACTAGGTAAGGAATATAGTCATCATCTCACCAAGACAGTTCCTCGTGTTTTACGTTTTAGGACCATAAAACTTGAATTTCGCCCGATTCCAAGATTTTCATGTGCCTATAGTCCACACCATCGGCATGGGTCCAAACGACCGAACCCGAATAGCCAAATTGTTTGCCGCCCATCAAAAACCATCTAAGGAACAATAGTCAACGCCACACCATGATCATTATTCATTTTTTGGCGTTTTAGGGCCATAAAACTAGAATTTGCCCGATTCCCAGATTTTCATGTGCTATAGCCCACGCCATCGACATGGGTTCGGGCGACCGGACGCGAATCGCCTTTAATTTTTTCCACCCCATCAAAAACAACCTAAGGAATAATAGTTATCGTCTCTCCATGATCGTTCCTCATTTTTGGCATTTTAGGGCCATAAAATTGGAATTCCGTCCGACTCTTAGATTTTCATGTGCTATAGCTCACGCCATCGACATAGGTCCGGAGGAACGGCTCCAAATAGCCTAAAATTTTTCCGACCCATCAAATAACCCCTAAGGAACAATAATAATGTCCTCGCCACGACCTTTCCTCGTTTATTGTCCTTTTGGGATCGTAAAACTTGAATTTTGCTCGTTTTTAGATTTTCATGTGCAATAGTCCACACCATCTACATGGGTACGGGCAACCGTACCCGAATTGCCTAAAATTTTTCCGTCCCATGAAAAATCACATAAAGAACAATACTAATCATCTCTGCAAAATTGTTCCTCATTTTTTGGCGTTTTAGGGACATAAAACTGGAAATCCGCCTGATTCCTAGATTTTTGTGTGCTATAGCTTGCGCCATCGGTTGATGGGTCCGGATGACTAGACCCAAATGGCCTAAATTTTTTTTGATTCTTCAAAAACCACCTAAGGAACAATAGTCATCGTATCGCCAAGACCGTTCCTCGTTTTTTGGCATTTTAGGCCATAAAACTGGAATTCCGCTTGATTCTCTGATCTTTGTTTTCTATAGCCCAAGCCATCGTCATGGGTCTGGACAACCGGACCCGTATCACCTAATTTTTTTCTGACCCATCAAAAACCACCTAAGGATCAATAGTGATCGCCTCGCCATGACAGTTTCTCTGTTTTTTGAGTTTTAAGGCCATAAAACTGGAATTTTGCCCAATTATCATATTTTGGTCTACTATAGCCCACGCCATTAGGATGGGTCAGGGCGGCCGAACCCGAATCACCTAAAGTTTTGTCGCCCCAACAAAAAGCACCTAAGGAACAATAGTCAACACCACGTCATGAGCGTTCCTCTTTTTTATTGTTTTAGGGCAATAAAAATAGAATTCCGCCCGATTCCCAGATTTTCATGTGTTATAGCTCATACCATCTGCATGGGTCCAGGCGATCGGACCCAAAGTGCCTAAAATTTTACCGGTCCATTAAAACCACCTAAGGAACAATAGCGATCGCCTCGCCATGGCAGTTCCTCATTTTTGGCGTTTTGGCTATAACGCTGAAATTTTGCCCTATTCCCATATTTTGGTCGGCTATAGCCCATGCCATTAGCGTGGTGTCACGCCCAAAAAATCCGAGGAGCGAGACCGGCGCTCAACCGAGTGAACCCGACTGATCAAGCCTGTTAGGTTTCATTCTACTCAAACTAATTCATGAATAAATAGGAGATGGACTCCATTAATCAAATTCTATAAACATGTCATTAACGATTTCCATTTCATTTTCATTAGCAACTTCATTCACAATTTTGAAGACATTACAAGTTTTATACATCATTGCCAAACATCAATATTTCTATTTTAATTCCAATACCCGACACTACCCACAACCTGTCTACGGAGCCGCTAAATACAACTGAAGAATAATATGGAAATGCCGGCAACAAGGCTCCGACTATACCTCAAATACAAAGTACATAATTAACAGATGAAATAGGACCCCGAAATGAAGTGGGGCTCACCAAGTCAGCTGAAAGGATGATGCGACACTAGCTGCGACCAACACTGCTTGCTATAGAAACACCTACATTCATTTAAAGACGTAGCGCCCCCGGCAAAAGGGATGTTAGTGCCATCGAATAGCACTAGTATGTATAACTAAACACCATCTAGTTAGAAAGAACTTTCATACAAAGATAAGGAAATCACAAATATAACCCAAAAGCTTTAAACGATCACAACATTATCAATAATAAAGAATCATACAATTTTTACATCACGTTTCCATAGCCTTTAGTGTGGGGAATTTCATACTGTTCATCCTTGTTCGGTATACCACCGTTAGCTTGAGCGAAGTCCGATCTCGACCCGATCGGCTAGGCTGCCTCATTTGAGACATACACTTCAATCACAATCTCTCTTACCTTTTTATCCGGGGTTCAATATCAACATACTACCACCATGTGTGCGGCATGGCGTCCGATCTCGGCCCGATCGGCTAGGCCGCCTTACCAAGGCATTTCCCTTTTCCATCAATCATCTCAATTCAACCTTTGTTTCACATATATCGTTCCATAGGCACATGGGGCCACAACTATCACATCATATTTTTGGCACTAGGCCACATCTCACGTCATTCCCAATTTCAATGTTAGATTTGTAATTCAAGATAATAAGTGCACACAAGAGCAATTAAAATTGTAGGCAAAGAGGAGACTTCACATAGATGGCACAACATATGCAGCTTCGATTTCAATTTAAGTTCTAAGCATTTCAATTCATGATCCATAGTTCTTGCACCTTTTCAAGTTATCAAGTATAGCATATTGATCATATTGAGACATACTTTCCACGCATATGAGGTTGCAAAACCAATTCAAGTGAAAGAACCATCAATACAACAATTCAATTTTTATCTTACCGTATTCACACAACCACCGATAAAGCTCAATTTCTAAAAGACGGGGTTTTAGCCATACATACCTTGTTTAAGCTTTCCTTAAGTTACTACGATGTTCCGGAAATTCTAGCAATCCCAATCTTCTTTGAGACATAACAAAATTGAACACAAAATAGGAAGGTATTCATGGTTTCAGCTCATTTGAGCATTTTATCAAATACTAGTTGAGCATCTTGATTTCAAATCTCTTTTACAAGGTTTCCTTCATTCCCCAGCCCAATCTTTACTTATTTATGTTCAACAATCTTCCAACAAACCTAATTTGTACATGCATGTATACATAATACTATTACACCCAAGAATCATACCTCAATAACCCATCATATATCCCAAACTCGAAATTAAAGTCTAATGTATAGAACTTTACCTCTTAGATGAAGAACATGTGATTGGGTTCTTTGATTCTTGAAGACTTGAGCAAGAGATGGGTGATTATGAAGCTAGGTCTCTCCTTTCTCTCTCTATATGCTCTCATCTCTCTCTAAAATCAGTAGGAAATGACCACAAAATGAACCCCAAAGCCTATATATTAAAATGGGGTCGTGTTATACAAATAGGAAAAATAAGCCTCCGAAATCGGGTCTGCGATCGCAGAATGGACCGCAAACCAAGAATGTGGGCCGCATAATGCATCGCAAAATAGGTGCCCAGAATTGGGCAACACTGGCCCAATTTGCGATAGATCTGCGATCGCAAAGTCAAAAATGCGACAGATTTGCGATCGCAGATTCGACACAGGATCACATTTTTTCAGCCTTTGGTAATTTGATCATAACTTTGTGTAGGAATCTCCAAATGACAAACGGTTTGAAGCGTTAGAATCTAGACTCACAGACTTTTAATTTGATAGGTTATTCATCACACAAAACCTTATACATATTTAGATATTCTCGTTTAAAGTATGGACCAGTGCAAGTACCTTTGGAATCTTAGCCTATTATGAAATTTTTCTCATTTGGCTTACACTTAGGCCTCTCCTTGGACCCCACCTTACTTAATATATGACTCCTACACTTGTTTACCAAATCCAATTGATGCCCATCATGTTAATAGCACATAAAATACTATAATTAGCGTACATGGCACCACGAAATCCTAATTTACTTAGCGAAATTTTCCGGGGCCTTATTCTCCCCCGCTTAGGATCATTCGTCCTCGAATGAGGAGTAGAGTCCGACTTAAACGCTTAACATAATAAATCTCTTTTCTCACCTACCTCAAGTCCGTAAATTTTGACTAGCTCCTAAATTTTTCAGAAATTTCGGCAGAGTCTCCTTTGTAACTAGGCCCATCCACCTGCCAGAGAACCACCAAAACCATCCTAAAAACACATCCACAACTCGACAAGGCACCACAATGTATATATCAATAATATGAACCTCAGCATTACAAGCACTACATTATCATAGCGACACCTGAACATGGACTGCACATATTTAGATCATAACACCTATAAGCTACCTTTCAAGTCAATGCTTATTGATATACAATCAAGAGAAAATATTTTCCTTCTACGACACTTTCGGCCTTCAAGGTGGCCTCCTCGACTCGTAAGCTTTGCCATAACACATTCACGGAAGCAATCCCAACCCCTAAACTTATCTAACAAGGATGACAGCTAGACACCTCGCATAAGCTAACTATCCATCAACATTCACCTTCAATAATTTACACCTTGATGATACACAAATGATCTCCACCTACCTTCTTAGATATAGACATGTGAATACAAAAAATATATGGCGAACAACTATGGGGAAACTTCATACTCCTAGTGCGGCTAATGTGGAATACACTTACGCAACCTTTATTATCAACTCACATAACATCTTCAGGGGAAAATATTGAGAATAACCTGTTCACCCTTCTAAACTCTAAATCTCTAGGTGAGCCCTTCTCACTAAACCCTTGATGACTTTCGACAGTTAATCTAAGATGTGCTATCATAAACTGACCATAAAATTACCTATTGAATATATGTGATCACACGGGGATGCTCCCTCTTGACATGTTTGATCTTCAATATCCAATAGATTTAATGCAATGAGGAGCAACGGAGTTCAAGGTTGGGATGGAATTATTCAGGAATCCATTTATGCACCGAGCAGAGTATTTCATGAGGTTATATGCTAAGAGACACTAAGATTACTATTAACAATACTGACATGATTAATCATTGTGGCGACATCAATTATTAGACAAATAAGGCATATGGGTAACTCGTACATTGGCAATAGGAACCATTAAGAAGGAATATTCAAGTAAGTGACCCAGTCGTTTCCTGGAGTGTAGGGAAAATCCGTTTATCAAGAATGATAATACTCTGGAACCTTGAATGCGATATGGGTTTCAAAATACATGAAGTTGGATTACACTCTTAACATTAACTGACACAAGAAATCTATGCCACAAGGCCATGAGGATGGAAAGAAGTTGAACACTTTTTTGGATTATCATATTTGAAACGGCTTATCCCTTCCGGATAATTGATCCTATATGAGAGAACAAAAGATACGACTACTTGTCTTCCAAATAAATACGCTCATGATATGTGCAAAAATCTAAAGGCATCTAATCTCAACCTTTCATGAGTGAAACCACATAGCTAGGAACTCCTACCGCAGGGGTGAAATCAAGTATTGGTTAGAGGGGTTTCAATGGTTGACGTAACGCTCCAGGAGGAAAGACAATTAAAACTCCTATCCTCCTTAAGGAGGTGAAATGCCAGGGGTAGCAAAATTTCCCGCACATGACAATGACGTTGTCAATAATCCTAGGAGCCGAGTGAGCAGAAGGCCACGTAACCCATCCAATCTGACCCATTTAAGACTTTTGAAAAGGGGGCACACTTTGGTTCGAAATCATGGAAATATAAGCTTGAACTTTAAGGAAAATCATTACTTTTGAAACCCATGAGACAAGCCCTCGTAGTCCTAGAGAATCGTCAACATTGGCAAGAAATTACTTAAAATCATTACGAGCTGGTATAGAATAAGGCCTCGAAGCGACCGTATGAATAATTATGAAAGGGTGAGAAGGCTTGATGCACTTATCGGAGAGGAGTAACCTAATTTATCTAGTCATAGGGACAAGTAGAGCATGTAGATGATTGTTAGAAGAGCACCTACAAGGAATACCAGCAATATTTATTTATTCTAACAAAAGAAATATGTCCCCATCCTTAATGCTATAAGACTTCCTCTTTGATGCCATGAAACATAAATGAATTTTACAATGAGAGTTATCAGATGAAATAGATAGTAGGGTAGCAAAACTAATGAGCACCATTTGGAACCAACAAGCTTATACCATGTTGAAGACATTAGAAGTCTGTAGAAAAGGAGAAATTTGCCCACTCTCAGGGCGCTTGTAGAGTACATAGAAGTGAGGTTAATTAAATCAGATCATATAGTTGGATAACTAGTCGAGACATTGAGATAATATCGCATTGAAGATTACGGGTAAACAACACATGATGCAAGACAAATTAAAAGAAGGTGAGAGAGCCTTATGGAAGTAACCTTTACATTTTAACCACTAGGAATAGTGGTAATATAAAGCGATTACGAGAAGCTACATTTTGTAAAGAAGATCTCTGTATGTCACGTGATGTATAGCTCCAGAATTCAAAAATACGATTATGTTTAGCAACTCAACTTCACAATGAAGCACTATAGCACACTTCTACACAACCAACTATTACCAGCCAAATTGGGAGACGCTATAAGACTTGATTGAGAGAAAAGTTTTGGCATACGAATATATTACTAGGTGTATTGCTCCTTGGTCAACCCAAAACCAAAGGTTAGAGTTAGACTAATAAGCAGATCGTTGGACTAGCACATGTGTAGATAATCAATTATCGAAAGGAGATCATTCAATCTCAGCAATTGCGGCATGCTATCAACCCTTAATGAACTTGAAGTGAGGTGGGAACTCAATGAGATAGTATAAAATAATTATGGAAGGTTTGCAGATGTTCATAATGAGATCTCCATGGATTTTGACTTGAGAAATACCTAGATGCTAATGAAAGATAGAAAGACAAGAGAAACAGACGTTGTGCTATGATAAGAAAACCTCCAAAGGTGCGCTTGGTCTTGACGGAGATCCTAGTAAGGGTCCTTACGAGAAAGGATGTGTTACAATGACACATAGAAGGATATGTTCTCTCATGGTTATCGAACAAGTGTTGGAAACTAGCACAATGAATTCACTAACTAAGGAACACAATTAACACATGTTGTGGAGGTGTAAAGAGAAAATAAACATTTGTTATAAGCTGGACATGCTTCTACTATATTAACTCCCAACTGCAATATACGACCACGCCACGAGCAACCACAATACTAGGACAAGGTCTGCTACTTACTGCGGGATGTCCCAAGTGGACACGAAAGTTATGGCGACACAAGATCTTCCTATGACGCGGATGTGAGGATCTCAATTTTCAGAGAGACTTTATGCACACAGTGACCATTTCGATTGACATGCACTCATGTGATAGGTGTCAAGGTATGATCTTATGTTACTAGATAGTGAGAAGCTTTCATGATGATATTCGCAAGAGAGTAGATTGACTTGTTCAAACCATATACGCCATATACACAACTGAGTAAAAGAGTGACTCGAGAAGGATCGCAACACTGGGATGCTTTACATGGAACTCGACACCACATAGGTAAACTTTACGACGGTGCATGCATAGGCACAAGTGGGCAGATGTTGTCCATTTCAATAAAATATTCTATAAGAAATTCATCAGGTATAGACCCTTGTTAAGAATTTAGGAAATGCAAGTCGGAAGTATTAATCCTAGGGTCATTGTCATAACCCCATTCAAGGACACAATTATAGAACTTAATTCCACAAGAATGTAAATAAGAGGATTTGTAATAGAGTGGATTCACGAATAATGCATCTCGTTCAAAGAGTCGATACATGCAATGTTTTGTTATTCAACACCTTGTTAAGACCATGTTTATGAGAATTCTTCAATAAGGATGTACATATACAACGAGTAGAAATTTTGATCTGACTCACTTAATGAATTTAGGTTGGTAGGGCAATAGCTTAATCGATACCCCTCGACTCCACATCCCTAACGTACGTAGGCAACATACTGATATACTACATGATCTGGTGGTGCAGAGACATTAATAAGAACAAGGTTAGTCCCCTTAGCAACAAGTTCTACCAATCCCTCCATGGCTCGATACATTCTCCTAAAAAACGCTTGGGCAATCTCCCGCGTATTCAATGGTGGGGGCATTCCCTCCTTTCTGCTTCCAAAATCATGAATTACTCATCTTGAGATTAAGACATAGAATGGAAATTAGCTCCCTATCTTGAGCTCTACTGCACGATCTGGAGTATCAAAGAAGGGTGAAATTCCTAAATGTCCGAATAGCCTCCAACTTATAGATATGGTCGACTACACACAGATAAGAATGACTCTACTAGACACGGCTCCGAGACATACTAGGACACTTTAAAACCTTAGGCTCTGATACCAAGTTTGTCACGCCCCAAAATTCAAGGAGCGAGACCGGCGCTCAATCGAGTGAACCCGACTGAGCAAGCCTGTTAGGTTTCATTCTACCCAAACTAATTCATGAATAAATAGGAGATGGACTCCATTAATCAAATTCTATAAACATGTCATTAACGATTTCCATTTCATTTTCATTAGCAACTTCATTCACAATTTTGAAGATATTACAAGTTTTATACATCATTGCCAAACATCAATATTTTTATTTTAATTCCAATACCCGACACTACCCACAACCTGTCTAGGGAGCCTCTAAATACAACTAAAGAATAATATGGAAATGCCGGCAACAAGGCTCTGGCTATACCTCAAATACAAAGTACATGATTAACAGATGAAACAGGACCCCGAAATGAAGTGGGGCTCACCAAGTCAGCTGAAAGGATGATGCGACACTAGCTGCGACCAACACTGCCTGCTATAGAAACACCTACATCCATTTAAAGCCGTACCGCCCCCGACAAAAGGGACGTTAGTGCCATCGAATAGCACTAGTATGTATAACTAAACACCATCTAGTTAGAAAGAACTTTCATACAAAGATAAGGAAATCACAAATATAACCCAAAAGCTTTAAACGATCACAACATTATCAATAATAAAGAATCATACAATTTTTACATCATGTTTCCATAGCCTTTTTTGTGAGGCATTTCATATTGTTCATCCTTGTTCGCTATACCACCGCTAGCTTGAGCGGAGTCCGATCTCGACCCGATCGGCTAGGCTGCCTCATTTGAGACATACACTTCAATCACAATCTCTCTTCCCTTATTATCCGGGGTTCAATATCAACATACTACCACCATGTGTGCGGCATGGCGTCCGATCTCGGCCCGATCGGCTAGGCCGCCTTACCAAGGCGTTTCCCTTTTCCATCAATCATCTCAATTCAACCTTTGTTTCACATATATCATTCCATAGGCACATGGGGCCATAACTATCACATCATATATTTGGCACTAGGCCACATCTCACGTCATTCCCAATTTCAATATTAGATTTGTAATTCAAGATAATAAGTGCACACAAGAGCAATTAAAATTGTAGGCATAGAGGAGACTTCACATAGATGGCACAACATATGCAACTTCGATTTCAATTTAAGGTCTAAGCATTTCAATTCATGATCCATAGTCCTTGCACCTTTTCAAGTTATCAAGTAAAGCATATTGATCATATCGAGACATACTTTCCACGCATATGAGGTTGCAACACCAATTCAAGTGAAAGAACAATCAATACAACAATTCAGTTTTTATCTTACCGTATTCACACAACCACCGATAAAGCTCAATTTCTAAAAGACGGGGTTTTAGCCATACATACTTTGTTTAAGCTTTCCTTAAGTTACTACGACGTTCCGGAAATTCAAGCAATCCCAATCTACTTTGAGACATAACAAAATTGAACAAAAATTAGGAAGGTATTTATGGTTTCAGCTCATTTGAGCATTTTATCAAATACTAGTTGAGCATCTTGATTTCAAATCTATTTTGCAAGGTTTCCTTCATTCCCCAATCCAATCTTTACTTATTTATGTTCAACAATCTTCCCACAAACCTAATTTGTACATGCATGTATACATAATACTATTACACCCAAGAATCATACCTCAATAACCCATCTTATACCCCAAACTCGAAATTAAAGTCTAATGTATAGAACCTTACCTCTTAGATGAAGAACATGTGATTGGGTTCTTTGATTCTTGAAGACTTGAGAAAGAGATGGGTCATTATGAAGCTAGGTCCCTCCTTTCTCTCTCTCTATATGCTCTCATCTCTCTCTAAAATCAGTAGGAAACGACCCCAAAATGAACCCCAAAGCCTATATATTAAAATGGGGTCGGATTATAAAAATAGGAAAAATAAGCCTCCGAAATCGGGTCTGCGATCGCAGAATTGACCGCAAACCAAGAACGTGGGCCACAGAATGCATCGCAAAATAGGTGCCCAAAACTGGGCAACACTGGCCCATTTTGCGATAGATCTGCGATCGCAAAGTCAAAAATGCGACAGATTTGCGATCGCAGATTCGACACAGGATCGCATTTTTCCAGCCTTTGGTAATTTGATCATAACTTTGTGTAGGAATGTCCAAATGACGAACGGTTTGAAGCATTAGAAACTAGACTCAAAAATATTTCAATTGATAGGTTATGCATCCCATAAAACCTTATACATATTTAGATATTCTCGTTCAAAGTATGGACCAGTGCAAGTACCTTTGGAATCTTAGCCTATTATGAAATTTTTCCCATTTGGCTTACACTTAGGCCTCTCCTTAGACCCCACCTTACTTAATATATGACTCGTACACTTGTTTACCAAATCCAATTGATGCCCATCATGTTAATAGCACATAAAATATTATAATTAGCCTACATCGCACCACAAAATCCTAATTTACTTAGCAAAATTTTCCGGGGCCTTACACATGGGTCCGGGGGGCAGGACCCGAATCGCCTAAAATTTTTTCGCCCCAACAAAATCCACCTAAAACAATAATCTATCTCGTGTCTGGTACTGCATGGTTCCACTCTGCAAGAACTCCGAATCATTCTCTTGAAGCTCATCCTCTTCATCATAAATGATCCGCTTGCCCCGAAATGAACTGGACAAATAGGGAAATCCCAATTCATTGGGCCTTTCGATACAATCAAATAGAAAGCCCCGCTGCAGCCTTTGAACGGCCGTCCCATCTCATCTTTTGGCTATACTTGTATCCACGCCATGTTTGTTCTGCGTTTTTTGGCATTATGGGGCCATAAACTGGAATTTTGCCCGATTCCAATATTTTCGTCTACTATAGCCCACGCCATCGGCATGGGTTCGAGCGAAAAAGTTTTGTATAAATGTATCCCCATGCTATTAAGTATCTTTTTATTTAAGTTCTTTTCTTTCTAAGAGGTGGAATATAATCTATTCCCGAACCTGAATCAGCTAAAATATTATCGGCCCATCAAACGCCACACCATGTCTGATCCTTCTTTTTGGCATCTTAGAGCCATAAAATAGAATTCTGCCCGATTCACAGATTTTTCGTGTGTTATAGCCCCTGCCATCGGCATGGGTTCAGGTGATAGGACCTGAATCGCCTAAAATTTTCCTAGCCCATCAAAAACAACCTAAGGAATAATAGTTAATGCCACGCCATGACCGTTCCTTATTTTTCGGCGTTTTAGGGCCATAAAAATGGAATTCACCTAATTCCCACATTTTTGTGTGCTATAGTGCACGCCTCGGCATGGAAATGCGACCAAACCCGAATTGCCTAAAAACTTTCTGGCCCATGAAAAACCACATTAAGAACAATAGTCATCGGCTCGCCAAGACTGTCCCTCGCTTTATGGCATTTTAGGGACATAAAACTTGAATCCGCTTGATTCTCAAATTTTCGTGTGCGATAGCCCATGCCATTGATTCGTGCCCGGACGACCGGACCCGATCGCCTAAAATTTTGCAGGATCGTCAAAACCACCAAAGGAATAATAGTTAACGCCACACCATGATCATTCCTTCTATTTTTTGCATTTTAGGGCCATAAAAGCTGGAATTTGCCTAATTCCCAGATTTTCGTGTGCTATAGCCCACGTTATCGGAATAGGTTTGGGTGACTGGACCTGAATCGCCTAAAATTTTGCCGACCCATCAAAATCCACTTAAGTAAGAATAATCATCGTCTCCCCAAGTCTGTTCCTCATTTTCTAGTATTTTAGGCCCATAAAACTGAAATTCTGCCCGATTATCCGATTTTCGTGTGCTATAGCCACGCCATCGGCATGGGTCTGGATGACCGAACCCGAATAGCCTAAAATTTTTTCGACCCATCAAAAACCACCTAAGTAACAATAATCATCGCCTCGCCATGACAGTTCCTCATTTTTTGGCGTTATGGAGCCATAAAACTGGAATTTCGCCATGATTCAAATATTTCCACCTACTGTAGCTCACGCCATTGGCATGGGTTCGGGCAAGAAAGTTATGTATAAATGTATCGCCATTCTATTAAGTATTTTTATTTAAGTTCTTTTCTTTCTAAGAGGTGGAATATAATCTATTCCCTGACCTGAATCGCCTAAAATATTGACGGCGCATCGAAAACCATCTAAGGAACAATAGTCAACGCCATGCCATGACAATTCATTGTTTTTTGACATTTTAGGGCCATAAAAGTTAATTATGCCCGATTCCTAAATTTTCGTGTATTATAACCCCCGCCATCGGCGCCCGGACCCGAAACGCCTAATATTTTGACGGACCATCAAAAACCACCTAAGCAACAATAATCATCGCCTCGTCGTGAACGTTCCTTATTGTTTTGGCATTTTAGGGCCATAAAAATAGAATTCCGATCGATTACAAATCTTCGTGTGCTATAGCCCACACACCCGGACCTTAATCTCCTAAAATTTTGTCGGCCCATCAAAAACCACCTAAGGAATATAGTCATTGTCTCACCAAGACTGTTCCTCGTTTTTTGACATTTTAGGGCCATACAACTGGAATTCTGCGCGATTCTAAGATTTTCATGTGCTATAGTCCACAACATCGGCATGGGTCCAAACGACCGAACCAAATAGCCAAAATTTTTTCCGCCCATCAAAAACCATCTAAGGAAAAATAGGCAATGCCACACCGTGATCATTTTTCATTTTTTGGCGTTTTAGGGCCATAAAATTGGAACTTGCCCAATTCCCAGATTTTCATGTGCTATAGCCCACGACATCGGCATGGGTCCGGGCGACCGGACCCGAATCACCTAAATTTTTTCCGGCCTATCAAAAACAACCTAAGGAATAATAGTTATCGTCTCTCCATGACCGTTCCTCATTTTTGGCATTTTAGGGCCATAAATTTGGATTCCATCCGATTCTTAGATTTTCGTGTGCTATAGCTCACACCACCGGCATGGGTCCGGGGGAACGAGCCCAAATAGCCAAATATTTTGCCGACCCATAAAAAACACCTTAAGGAACAATAGTCTCATCGCCATGATCGTTCCTCGTTTATTGTCCGTTTGGGACCGTAAAACATGAATTTCGCCCGTTTTCAAAACTTTCGTGTTCTATAGTCCACACCATCGGCATGGGTACGGGCAATCGGACTAGAATCGCCTAATATTTTGCTGCCCCATGAAAAATCTCATAAAGAACAACAGTAATCATCTCTCTAAAACCTTTCCTCATTATTTGGTGTTTTAGGGACATAAAACTGGAATACTACATGATTCCTACAATTTCGTGTGCTATAGCCCGCACCATCGGTTCATGGGTCCGGATGACCAGACCCCAATGACATAAAATATTTCCTAATACTTAAAAACTACCTAAGGAACAATAGTCATCGTCTCGCTAAGACCGTCCCTCGTTTATTGGTATTTTAGGGCCATAAAACTGGAATTACATTTGACTCTCTGTTCTTTGTGTGCTATAGCCCAAGCCATCGGCATGGGTCTAAACAACTGGACTCGTATCGCCTAATATTTGGTCGACCCATCAAAACCACCTAAGGAGCGATCGTCATCGCCTCGCCATGACAGTTTCTCATTTTTTGCGTTTTAAGGCCATAAAACTGGAATCCCTATTTCCATATTTTGGTCTACTATAGCCAATGCTATTGGCATGGGTGCGGGGGACCGAACCCGAATAACCTAAAATGTTGTTCCCCAACAAAAACCACCTAAGGAACAATAGTTAACACCACGTCATGATTGTTCCTCATTTTTTGGCGTTTTAAAGCAATAAAAATAGAATTCCTCCCGATTCCCAGGTTTTCGTGTGTTATAGCTCCTGCCATCTGCATGGGTCGAGGCGATCAGACCCGAAGTGCCTAAAATTTCCCGGCCCAAAAAAACTACCTAAGAAGCAATAATCATCGAATTGCCTAAAATTTTTTCGCCAAAAAAAAATCCACCTAAGGAACAATAATCAACGCCATGCCATGATTGTTCCCCATTTTTTGGCGTTATGGGGCCATAGAATTGGTATTTTGCCCGATTCTAATATTTTCGTCTAGCCCATGCATCGGCATGGGTTCCGGCAGAAAAGTTTTGTTTAAGTGTATCCCCATGATATTAAGTATCTTTTTATTTAAGTTCTTCTCTTTCTAAGAGGTGGAATATAATCTATTCCCGGACCCGAATCGGTTAAAATATTGTCAGCCCATCAAAAACCATCTAAGGAACAATAGTCAACGACACAGCATGTTCGTTCCTTATTTTTTGGCATTTTAATGGCATAAAATTAGAATTTCGCCCGATTCCATGATTTTCGTGTGTTATAGCCCCTGCCATCGGCATGAGTCCAGGCGATAGGACCCGAATCGCCTAAAATTTTCCCGGCCCATCAAAAACTACCTAAGGAATAATAGTCGATGCCATGCCATGACCGTTCCTTAATTTTTGGCGTTTTAGGGCCATAAAAAAGGAATTTCACCAAATTCCCACAGTTTTATGTGCTATAGTGCACGCCATCGACATGGGTACGCGACCGAACCCGAATTGCCTAAAAATATCCTGGCCCATGAAAAACCACATAAACAATAATAGTCATCATCTTGCCAAGACCGGCCCTCATTTTTTGGTATTTTAGGGACATAAAATTGGAATTCCGCTTGATCCTGAGATTTTCGTGTGCTATAGTCTACGCCATTGGCATGGGTCTGGACGACCGGACCCGAATCACCTAATATTTTGCAGGCCCATAAAAACCACCAAATGAATAATAGTCAATGCCACACCATGATCGTTCCTTATTTTTTTGCATTTTAGGGCCATAAAACTAGAATTTGCATAATTCCTAGATTTTCGCGTGCTATAGCCCACATCATTGGAATAGGTTTGGGTGACCGGACCTGAATAGCCTAAAATTTTTCCGGCCCATCAAAAGCCACTTATGAAAAAAACACCGTCTCGCCAAGTCCGTTCCTCGTATTTGGCATTTTAGGCCCATAAAACTGAAATTCCTCCCAATTCTCCGATTTTCGTGTGCTATAGCCCACGCCATCGGCATGGGTCTGGATGACCGGACCCGAATCGCTTAGAATTTTACCGAAGCATAAAAACCACCTAAGTGACAATAGTCATCGCCTCGCCATGACAGTTCCTCATTTTTTGGCGTTATGGGGCCATAAAACTAAATTTTCGCCCTGATTCCAATATTTTCATCTGCTGTAGCCCACGCCCTCGACATGGGTTCGGACGAATTGTTTTGTATAAATGTATCGCCATGCTATTAAGTATTTTTGTATAAGTTCTTTTCTTTCTAAGAGGTGGAATAGAATCTATTCTTGGACCCGAATCGCCTAAAATATTTACGGCCCATAAAAAGCCATCTAAGGAACAATAGTCAACACCATGTCATGACCGTTCCTTAATTTTTGGCATTTTAGGACCGTAAAATAGGATTTGACCTTTTCCCAGATTTCATATGCTATTGCCCGCACCGTCAGCGCCCGAACTTGAAACGTTTGATATTTTTGAAAGACCATCAAAAACCACCTAAGCAAAAATAGTCATCGCCGTATCGTGACCGTTTCTAAATTTTTTTGTGGGCATTTTAGGGCCATAAAAATGGAATTCTTCCTGATTCTAAAATTTTGTGTGCTATTGCCCACGCCATTGGCATGGGTTCAGGTGACCGAACCCGAATCGCTTAAAATTTTTGTCGGCCAATCATAAACCACCTAAGGAAAAATATTCAACACCTTGCCATGACCGTTCCTCAGTTTTTGGCGTATTAGGGTGATAAAACTGAAAATCCACATGATTCTAAGATATTCGTGTGCTATAGTACACACCGTCGACATGGGTACGGACGAACAGACTGAATCGCCTATAATTTTGCCGACCCATCAAAAACCATATAAGGAGAAATAGTCATTGTATCGCCAGGACCGTTCCTCATTTTTTGGCGTTATAGGGACATAGAAGTGGAATTTTGCTCGTTTCCCAGATTTTCGTGTGCTATAGCCCACGTCATCAGCGTGGGTCTGGACGACCGGACATGAATCGCCTAAAATTTTGCCGACCCTTCGGAAATAACCTAAGGAATAATAGTCATTGCATCGCCATGATCGTTCCTCATTTTCGGCATTTTAGGATCATAACACTAGAATTTAACTCGATTTCCATATTTCTGTATTTTATAGCCCACGCCATCGACATGAGTTTGGGCAACCGAACCTGAATGACCCAAAATTTTTCGGGCCCATCCAAATTCACATATGGAACAATAGTCATCATCTTGCCAAGACTGTTCCCATTTCTTGGCGTTTGAAGGCTAGAAAATTGAAATTCCATTCAATTCCCATATTTTATGTGCTATAGCCCATGTTAATGGCATGGGTCCAAACGATCAGACCCGAATTGCCTAATATCTTGCCGGCCAATCAAAATTACCTAAAGAACAATTGTTATCACGTATCCATGACCGCTCCTCATTTTTAGTGTTTTAGGACAATAAAACTGAAATTTTGTCCGATCCCCAGATTTTCGTGTGCTACAACCCACGCCATCGGCACGGGTCCAGGAGACCGGATCCGTTTCACCTAAAAAATTTTCAGGCCATCAAAAACAACCTAAGGAACAATAGTCATCATTATGTCATGATCGTTCCTCGTTTTTTGGCTTTTTATGGCCATAAAACTAGATTTTGCCTGATTCTCAAATGTTCGTGTTCTATAGCCCATGCCATCGAAATTTTTCCGGCGCATCAAAAACCACCTTAAGAAAAATAGTTAGCGTCTCCCCATGACCGTTTCTCATTTTTTGGTATTTTAGGGACATAAAATTAGAATTTCGCCCGATTCTCAGATTTTCGTGTGCTATAGCCTGTGCCATCGGCATGAGTCTGGGCGAAGAACCTTAATAGCGTAATATTTTGCCGGCCTATGAAAAACCACCAAAGGAACAATATGCATCCCCTCGCCAAGCCCATTTCTCGTTTGTTTGGTGTTTTAGCACCAAAAAACTGGAATTCCGCCTGATTCCCAGATTTTTTGTGAGCTATAGCCCACGCCATCTCCATGGGCCAAAGCGACCGGGCCTGAATCTCATAAATATTTTTGGCCTATCAAACTGGAATTCTTCTGATTCTCGAATTTTCGTGTGCCCACGCCATCGACATATGTCCGGGTTACCTAACCCGAATCGCCTAAATTTTTCCGGCCCAACTATTACCATCTAAGGAAAAATAGTTATTGTCTCGCCACGACCTTCCTCATTTTTTGACGTTTTACGGACATAAGATTGGAATTCCCTCGATTCTCAGATTTTTGTGTGCTATAGCCCATGCCATCAGCATTGGTCCAGGCGACTAGACGCGAATTGCCTAAACTTTCACTAGCCCATCAAAAATAGCCTAAAGAACAATAGTCAAAGCCACGCCATAACTGTTTCTCATTTTTTGGCATTTTAGGGCCATAAACTTGCAATTCGCCCAATTCCCAGATTTTCGATGTTATATGCCACACCAAAGGCATAGGTCTGACCGGATAGGAATCATCAGAAACCACCTAAGGAACAACATGGCTCGTCATGACTGTTCCTCCTATTTTAGTTTTTAGGCCATAATATAGAAATTTTCAGATTCTCAAATTTTTGTGTGCTATGCTCACTGAAATCTCGAAATCGGGCGATGTTCTGGTTTATAGCCCTAAAATGCTAAAAATCGAGTAACGGTCACAGCATGCCGATAACTATTATTCCATAGGTGGATTTTTATGGGTCAGAAAAAATTTAGGCGATTCGGGTCTGGTAGCTTAGACCCATGCCGATGGCATGGGCTATAGCACAGAAAAACTTGGGAACCAGGAAAAATTCTAGTTTTATGGCCCTAAAACGTTAAAAAATGAGGAACGGCCAGGGCGAGTCGATGGCTATTGTTCCTTAGGTGGGTTTTTATGGGCCAGCAAAATTTTAGGCGATTCGGGACCGATCGCCCGGACCCATGCCGATAACATAGGCTATAGCACATGAAAATATAGGAATCAGGCAAAATTCCAGTTTTATGGACCTAAGATGCCAAAAAATGAGAATTAGTAATGGCGAGATGATGACTATTATTGCTTAGGTAGTTTTTAATGAGCTGATCAAATTTAGGTGATTTGGGTCTGGTCGCCCAGACCCATGCCGATGGCATGGGCTATAACACACAATAATCTAGGAATCGAAAGGATTTCAATTTTATGGCCCTAAAATGCCAAAAAATGAGGAATGGTCATGACATAGTGTAGAATATTGTTACTTAGGTGGTTTTGATGGGCCATAATATTTTTAGATGATTCGGGCCCGATTACCGGGTCGCATGCCGATAGCGTGGGCTATAGCACAAGTTAATCTGGGAACAACGTGAAATTCCAGTTTAATGCCCCTAAAAATGTCAAAAAACGAAAAACGCTAATGGCGAGATAATGACTATTCTTCCTTAGGTTGTTTTTGATAGGCCTGAAAAGTTTTAGCCGACTCGGGTCTGGTTGTCCATTCCCATGCCGGTGGCGTGAGCTATAACACATGAAAATGTAGGAATCAAGCAAAATTCTAGTTTTATGGCCCTAAAACGCCAAGAAACGAGAAACAATCATGACGATGTGATGAATATTGTTCCTTAGGTGGTTTTTGATGGGTCGATAAAATTTTAGACGATTCGGGTCCGGTCATTCGGACCCATATCGATGGCGAAGGCTATAACTCACGAAAATCTAGGAATCGAGCAAAATCCCAACTTTTTGTCCCTAAATCTCCAAAAAACGAGGAATGCTGTTGGAGAGACGATGACTATTCCTTATGTAGTTTTTGATGGGGCGGAAAAATTATAGGCGATTTGAGTCCGGTCGCCCGTACCCTTGCCTATGGCGTGGACTATATAACACAAGTATCTTACAATTGTGTGGAATTTTAGTTTTATCGCTTCAAAATGCCAAAAAAATAAGGAACGGTCATGGCGAGGCATTACTATTGTTTCTTATATGGCTTTTGATGGGCGGGCAAAGGTTTAGGCGATTCGGGTCTGGTCGCTTGGACCCATGAAGATGGTGTGGGTTATAGCACACGAAAATTCCAATTTTATGGACCTAAAATGCCAAAGAATGAGGAACTGTCATGGCGTGGCATTGAATATTTTCCTTAAGTGGTTCTTGGTGGGCCGGAATTTTTTTAGGCAATTCGGGTCTGATAGCCCAGACTCATGCCGATGGCGTGGGCTACAACACACGAAAATCTGGGAGTCGTGCGAATTCTAGTTTTATGGCGCTAAAATGCCAAAAAATGAGGAACGGCCATGGCGTGCCATTGACTATTGTTACTTAGGTGGTTATTAATGGGCTGGCAAAATTTTAGGCGATTCGCGTCCAGTCGCCCAGACCATACCGATGGCGTGAGCTATAACACACGAAAATGGGAAATTGGGCAAAATTCTTATTGTATGACCCTAAAATACCAAAATACGAGGAATGGTCATGGTGAAGTGATGAATATTGTTCTTTAGGATTCATTAATGGTTCGGCAAAATTTTTAGGCAATTCGGGTTCGGTCATCCAGGCCCATGCGTATGGTTTGGGCTATAGAACATGAAAATCTAAGAATTCGGCGGAGTTCTAGTTTATGGCCCTAAAACACTAAAAAATGAGGAACGGTCTTGGTGAGACCATGACTATTGTTCCTTAGGTGGTTTTTGATGGGCTGTTAAAATTTTCGGCAATTCGGCTCCGATTGTTGGACCCATGCCGATGGCGTGGGCTATACCATATGAAAATCAAAGAATCGGACGGAATTCTAGTTTTATGGCCATATAACGACAAATAGAGAGGAACGGTCTTAGCGAGATGATAATTATTATTCCTTAGGTGGTTTTTGATGTGCAGATAATTTTTTAGGTGATTCGTGTCTGGTCGCCCGGACCTATGCCGATGGCCCGGGCTATAGCACATAAAATATGGGATTCGAGCGAAATTCCAGTTTCCTGGCCCTGAAATGCGAGGAATGACCATGACGAGGCGATGACTATCGTTCCTTAGATGGTTTTTGATGGGTACACAAAATTTTAGGCGATTCGTGACCGATCGTCCGGACCCATGCTGACGACGTAGGCTAGCACATGAAAGTCTAGGAATATTGCAGGATTCCAATTTTATGTCCCTAAAATGCCAAAAAATGAGGAACGGTCTTGGCGAGATGATGACTATTATTTCTTAGGTGGTTTGTGATGGGAGGACAAGATTTTAGGCGATTCGGGCCCGATCGCCAGACCTATACCGATGCCGTGGGCTATTGGATAAGAAAGTCTGGGAACAAGGTGGAATTCTAGTTTTATGTTCCTAGAATGGCAAAAATGAGGAACGGTCATAGCGAGAAGATGACTATTAATCCTTAGCTAGTTTTTGATAGGGAAAAAAAATTTAGGCGATTCAAGTCCGGTTGCCCAGACCCATGATGATGGAGTGGGCTTTGAGAATTGGGCGAAATTCCAGTTATGTGGTGCTAAAACACCAAAAAAATAAGGAACGGCCATCGAGGGGTGATGCCTATTGTTCCTTAGGTGGTTTTTGATTGTCTGACAAATTCAGGTGATTTCGGTCCGGTCGCCCGGGCCTATGCCATTGGTGTAGGATATAGAACACGAAAAATCTGGGAAGCGAATTCTAAGTTTATGGCCCTAAAATACCAAAAAATGAGGAACGGTGTTGGCGAGACGTTGATAATTTTTCCTTAGGTGGTTTTTGATGGGCCAGCAAAAAATTAGGCGATTCGGATCCGATCGCGCGTACCCATGCCGATGGCGTGGGCTATATGACCCGAATTGCCTAAAATTTTACATGTCCACCAAAGACCACCTAAGGATAAATAGTCAATGCCACGCCATAACCGTTCCTCATTTTTTGGCATTTTAGAGCCATAAAACTGGAATTTCGCCCGATTTTAGAATTTTGTATGTTATCGGCCACACCATCGCATGGGTCCGGGCGACCAGACCTGAATCACCTGAAATTTTACCGGTGCATAAAAAATCACCTAAGGAACAATATTCATCATCTCGTAGAGAACGTTTCCCTTTTTTTTTTTGCGTTTTAGGGCCATATAATTGGAATTTTGCAGGATTCCCAAATTTTCGTGTGCTATAGCCCACGCCATCTGCATGGGTCCAGGCGAACGGACCTGAATCGCCTAAAATTTTGCCGCCCAACGAAAAATCACCTAAGGAACAATAGTTAATACCTCGCCATGACTGTTTCTCATTTATGGCGTTTTAGGGCGCTAACTGAAATTCTGCATGATTCTAAGATATTTGTGTGCTATAGTCCACGCCCTCGGCATGGGTACGGGTGACTGACCCGAATTGCCTAAAATTTTTCCGGCCCATCAAAAACCACATCGGAAACAATAGTCATTATCTCCCAAAGACAATTCCTTATTATTTGGCGTTTTAAGGACATAAAATTGGAATTCCACTTGATTCCAACATTTTCGTGTGCCATAGACCACGCCATCGGCATGGGTTCGGACGAGCAGACCTGTAAGGCCTAAAAATTTTTTGACTCATAAAAAATGACCTAAGGAACTATAGCCTTTGCCTCACCATGACCCTTCATCTTTTTTTGGTGTTTTAGGGCCATAAATCTGGAATTTCGCTCGATTCCCAGATTTTCGTGTTTTATAGCCCACGCCATCAGCATGGGTCAGGACGACCAGTCCCGAATCGTCTAAAAGTTTTTCGGCCCATCAAAATCCACCAAAGGAACAATAGTCATCGCCTCTTCATGACTATTTCTTTTTTTGTTTTTGTTTTGTGTTTTAAAGACATGAAACTGGAATTTCAGATTCCTAGATTTTCGTGCCGGCCCATAAAAAAACCACCAAAGAAATAATAGTCATCGACTCGTCAAGACCGTTTCTCATTTTTTTTTGCGTTTTAGGGCCATGAAACTGAATTTCCGTCTGATTCCCAGATTTGCATATGCAGAGCCCACGCCATAGGTATGGGTCTGGGCGATCGGACGCCTAAATTTTTGCCGGTCCACCAAAAATCACCAAACAAATAATAGTCAACATCTTGCATGACCTTGCATCATTTTTTGGAATTTTCGGGCTATAGAACTTGAATTCCGCCCGATTTCTAGATATTTGTGTGGTATAGTCCATGCCATTCGCATGGGTCCGGGCTACCTGAATCGAATCGCCTAAAAAAATTTCGGCCCATCATAAACTAACTAAGGAACAAAATATGACAGTTCCTCATTTTTTCCATTTTAGGGCCATAAAACTAAAATTCCGTCTGATCCCCAGATTTTCGTGTGCTATGACCCATGCCATCAGCATGGGTTCGGGCGACCTGACCCGAATTGCCGAAATTTTTTCGGCCCATCATAAACTACCTAAGGAACAATAGTCAATGTCTCGCCATGACAGCTCCTCATTTTTGGCGTTTTAGGGCTATAAAACTAAATTGCGGCCGATTCCCAGATTTACGTGTGCGTTAGTCAACGCCATCAGCATGGGTTTGGGTGATTGGACCCGAATCACCTAAAATTTTGATGTCCCATCAAAAACCACCATGTATCAATATTCAACGTCTCGCCAAGACTGTTCCTTGTTTTTGGCATTTTAGGGCCATAAAACTTGAATTCTGCCCAATTCTTAGATTTTCGTGTACTATAGCCCACGCCATCGGCATGGGTCTGGATGACCGGATCCGAAACACCTAAAATTTTTCTAAACCATCTAAAAGCACCTTGTTTACCATAAAATTCGAGTAATAATTAAACTTATATTGTGGTTTTAAGGGTATGTGATTTAATCCAATACCAATTGATAAACAAGGAATTAACTAGATAAATTAGAGAATAAAATAAATCAAACCAATATGCAAGCCAAATCTCGACTTCGCCCTATGATAGTCTCAAGGTATGATAATAGAATAGCAAATTATAAAGCAACTGTGACGAGCAGTAAGTGAAATAGCAAGAAAGTAATGAATCTATATATTCTTCTCAATGAATAATGATCCTTACAAATGAAAGGGATCCCTCTCTATATAATAGGAGAATCCTAAATAAGGTACACTTCTAATTATAGTACGGAATCATATTTGACAACTGATTAACCGCCGAGGATCAACCCATTCCGAAATTCACGCCATGATCTTCGGTCTGTTGCGGGTATCTCACTCTTTCTGTTACTGAACTATACTGGTATCCTCTCAAAGTATACCCTCTTCTGACCTCGGTATGCAATATCGACCTCAATCTTGGAAAGGAACTTCGATCTCAAGCTCGACGTCCTGGCCTTCCGACGTGGTATCACTTTTTCCATCAAAGGACGAAATCGGATAGCTCGAATTACTACCGTATCCAGATAGTCCCCTCGTCACTTAGACTAAAATGATATGAAACGACTTGAGCCTCAAGTTTTTGGAGACCCCGAGAATGACATCGTCCTCGTGATGTTATCGGTCGAGGTGACCGAAATGTCCCGTCGGTACAGTTCCCCAAACCATTAATGCTTGCCAGTGACGGTCGGCCACAAGCACCACCGAACTGTCACCGTGAGCCTATAAATATAGTCTTCTTGGTTGAATCAAAATCTTTACTTCCACCTTCACAAAACTTTCTAAGTCTTTTTCTCTGTCCATCTCTTCTCTTTCACTACCCGTTGAGTCAATTCCCTTATCATCAAAACACCAATTTTTTCATCTCTTTCCGCTTCGTCTCATCTGAATCATTGGCGAAAACCTCCAAAACTGTCCCACAAAAGGAGAAAGCTTCTACTTCTTCTTCCCGGGCGGCCAGTGACAAAACCCTGGTGGAACCGCTCCCTCACGAGTACGTTCCCGGCCCTTGTGTTCTAAAAAATGACTTCAAAGTTGTGAACCCTCCGTTGGTCCCAGGCCTATGTGAACACATATCGAGGTATATTTGCTCGATAATGGCAAACCAGCTCGAGGTTGAGAAGAAAGACTGCAACTGGGGGGCTGAGGTCGTGGTACAAATTCCTGCTCCCGAAGAGAGAATCACCACTCACGTGGAGGGGTTTCTAAGTGCTTACACTTACCCCTTCACATTGGGTCCTCTTGACCCAGTTATCATCGATTTTTGCAAGATGTACCGGGTTACTCTCGGCCAGGTACATCCCTCATTTTGGCACATAGTGAGCATGCTCCGCTTCTTCTCTGGTAAGGCCAAGGGGTTGGAATTCACCCTTAGCCACCTTATTTGGTTATATCGACCTCGACTTTTTTGAGGATTAATCAAGCTCCAACGCCGATCAACAAAGTCTTTTTTTGCAAGCATCGATGAGGACAAAGACCGAGGTTGGATGAGCCGATTCGTGCGGGTAAGGACCTGCGACCTCATCCCCGGAGAAACTGCCATTCTCGAGAAGTGGAACCCCGATCGTAAGTAACATATTACCCATTAATCTTCGTACTCTATTTTTTGCTTTATGTAATACTTTCATCTGTCATGCAGCGGTTGCCTGGATGCCTCATGCGATTCCCAACCTCGAAGACTAGGTACGAAAGCTGGCTGGGACTTTCTCTCATGCCGAGCATTGCTGGCGTGACTTGGCAAGGGGCATATGGGAGGCCAAGAATCATGGTAAGTTTATCTTGTAATCTTTTGGTGCTCTTTTCCCGTAACGTTTCTTTTCACTTATACTCGACCCCATTTTATGCAGGCCTTAGGGATGTTGCTGAAATGAGGCCGGCCGAGCCTAGGGAAGAGGTGGTTTCCAAATTGGCCAAGGACAAGAAAAGAAAAAAGGCATCATCTTCCGACACCCCGAAGCCTAAGAAAAGAAAGGCTCATAGATCAAAGGATGACTCCGCCGCTCTTTCTGCTGACGTAGCCCAAAATCTACGAGATGAATAAGAGGAGGTGGAAGATGCCGGTTATGAGATGGTGCCTTGAAAGAGGAGGAGTGTTGAAGCTTCAACAGCGGTAGGGCCGGTGATGGTCGAGGAGATTCACCCCCGGACCGAGGAGATCGTGGAAGGTACTCCGAGTAAAGTCCCCTAGTCATCGGGGTAAAAGATACTTCCTGCCATGATAAACGGTAGGCACGCCTCTGATAAGGGCTCGATCCTGAGAAACAAACGACGAATGTGCCCGAAGGGTCCTGTAGTAGGGCTCTTCAAAGGGAGAGAGTACCCCAAGTGAATTTCTTGGGGAAATCACTATCGATGACTCGCCACCCGACCCTAAATTTTCTAAAGGGCAATTTCGGTAGGCTCGATCTTTGGAGACCCCCGATGTGGGAACGGCCCACGATGGGGAAGAAATATTCCGTGGCTGCCTTGCGAAGGTCGATGAAGTTTCTAACCTAGATGCGACGATGGTTTTTGACGAGGCCCATCGTCTCCTGAACTAGGTAAACTTTATTCCCCGTTATTACGTTCACTTTTATTCCATTCTTGCCGATTTCTTTCCTTTCTCCATAGGCTGTAGTGCTTCATCGGGAAGCGTTCACCAAGTCCCAAGTGACCTGAGATGGTGTGAGGTTGATCTCAAGAAGCTTACAAAGGATAGAGAGGCCCTCGAATGCCTCTATGTGAAGAAAGAAGAGGAGATCAGGGACCTCCGAGAAGACTTGGCCCAGGCTCGTAAGGAAGAGGCTGAGCTAGACGAGCACGTAACTATCCATTTGAAAGAGTACGGTCTCGACTTAACTATGGAGGCTAATACTTCATTATCTCAGTTGAAGCAAAAGCAGGAGAGGATCGAGCTGCTCCGAGGGAAGTCGATCAGATCAAAGTCGACTGCGATCGGTTGATGGAGAACATGGACCTCCTTGCTGCGGAGAAAGAGGTTGCCATGGCCAAATTGTCATCGTCCGAGATCCAACTTTGGGTGTCAAAGAGAAAATTTCAGCCCAGGACAAAAGGATTGAGGAGCTCGAGGCCTAGCTTGTTGAGGCCAAGGCGGTGGTCAGGAAGACGAAGATCGCGACTGACAAGTCCATAGCTGTGTATTTGGTCGATGCCGAGGCTTCCAATCGAGAGCGACAGCGTAATGACTTGGCGAAGTGCCAATCCAAGAGGGTGACCCTCGAGGAAATCCATGCTCGAGGTTTTGACCTCTCTAAATAGATAGCACAAGCTAAAGTGCTTGAAACTGATGCCTGGTTGCTTGTCTCCATCGATGATGACGACGACTATGAAGGCAGCAAAGACGGGTTCGATAAAGATGAGGGGCCTGAAGGAGAAGCTGCCCCCGAGGGAGAAACCAGCCCCAAGCATAATTCGAATTTTATTTTTATTTTCCTTTTTTGTAAGACCTCTATTGGTCTGTTGTATATATCCTTCTTCGTCAATATATAAAGGAAAGTTTCTCTGGAATGCCTTCTTAATCTTTATCTACAAACATGTTTTTTGCCTTGTAAAATTTTTAGCACAATCTTATGCTTTGAAGCGTTCGAGATTTTGGTCTTTGGTGGTTTCCTCGAAGTCACCATAGTCGAGTTTGAATAAGGTTCGAGCTTGAGGCATGGGCCCTTTAGGGTTTGTGTTGTTGGATTATGGTGAGTCTCCGAGCCGTAGTCAAGTTATTCTTTATTTAGGCTCGGGATAGTTGAACCCTTTGGTTCGGATTGAGTGAGAACAAGAGCTCGAACTCTAAGTGTTTTGGCCCTTAGGCTCTTTAGATCGGGCCGATATGGCCTCTAAAAGATGGCTATTATTCTCCTCTTTCGGCTTAAAATACTTAGTAAAAGTTTCTTTATGCCTTAACATGTATTTTTCACCAATTGGGTTTTTTGAGGGTTCGATGTCGATTAAAACCCCTCTGCTTTTCGTGCCTTAGCACGTTTGTGTTAAGATAATTTGATACCTCTTAAGGTTTTTCTAGTTTATTGAAGCCCTTTTGATTATTTGCCGAGGGTAGCCTTTTTTAACCGATTTTTCAAAAAATTTGAAGGCCTATTGTGATTGTGGGATACAGACGTCTCCGAACCGCATTAATTTGGCCGTAGCCTTTGGGTATGCCTCTTTTTCTTATTTCCCAATAAAACTTCAAACTTGTTCGAAGTGTTAGTCCCCGAGAATGACAGCCTTGGCCTATAGATTGAGGGGTGTGAGCATGTGATTTTTGCCTTGCACGAATTATTCCTACAGATTTCTTAGGTTTAGGATTTTTTTTCTTTTAATTGTTTAATTTGTAGGAATTAATTGCACAATTTTCGTGTTTATTTGCATTTTTACCGTGTGCATTTTTATTTAACATAGTTCATAAAAAAAAATACAAAAAAAAAAAAATTCGCATTGCATTTGCATTTAGGATTTAATCTTATATATTTTAGATTAATTAGTAATTAGGATTTCACAAAAAATATAAAAATCACAAAAATGAGTTATTTTTGCTTTGTTTAATTTTTAGCTTTGATTTTGGTTAGATTTCCTTTAAATTTGGTATTTAATCAATTGTGTCAATTATTAAATAAATTGGGTAGGTTAATTTAGTTTTTAGAATTAATTTAGACTTTTAAGTTTTAATTTGAAAAGAAAA
>NW_017671628.1:0-14547 GCF_001879085.1 Nicotiana attenuata | reverse complement strand
AGGTACCTTGAGCCTAAAAACTATAGTACAGGACCGGGCCAGAGGTGAGGTAGATCCCAAATACTTGGTTTGGTTCGGTAAAAGGTTTCAAATCCCCGAGAGACCCGCCAAAAGGCCACATGTGCAACAATTAACAAGCGAGGCTCAGGTGCATTGGGATTGGTTGGCTAAAGAAAAGGAGTACAGAGCTCGAATTGGAGCATTGGAAAAACAGGTTCAGGAGCTTCGGTTCGAAAACAGCTTGCAAGCCGCAGCTGATGAAGGTGATAAAAAGCAATTGGCCCAGGAGAATGAATCTCTCAAGGCCCAAATTCAACAACTGAAATTAGATGCAAGGAATCGAGAAAGAAGTCTATCCGACGAGAGATTGATAAGAGGGTTGAAGAAACAAGTCCTGGACTGTCAGGAAGAATTGGAAAAATCCGAGGGAAGCATGGCAAAACTTCGGGCTCAATGGGCAAAGAAGACCGAGGAAAGGGCCCAGTTTGTACTGTCACACCTCCCTTTTATTTACTACACCCCGCAAAGGGTGTATAGGAGTTTTTCCACTTAAAGGACAATCGGAACGGGATTTATTATCGAAATTCAGAGTCGCCACTTGGGAAATTAATGGTGTCCCAAGTCACCGGTTGAATCCCGAACCGAGGAAATTATGACTCTGTTAACAGTCAGCGAACCAGAAATCCGAGTAAGGAATTCTGTTAACCCGGGAGAAGGTGTTAGGCATTCTCGGGTTCTGTGGTTCTAGCACGGTCGCTCAACTGTCATATTTGGCTTATTTGTTTGATTTCGAAACATGTTCTAACTTATGTGCACTTTATTAGTAAATAGTTTTCATTTTTTAATAAGAATTGCAACGTCGTGAAAATGCGTCTCGAACCACGTCGCACCAGTGCACCCGTGATTGTTAACACATTTCGACTTCGTTGAGATTTGGATGTGGGTCACATAAATGTGCACCCGTATTTAAGAAGGTAAAATTATTTAAGTAACGATCCTAAAGCAACTGACGTGTTATTATCATTGGGGAAAGGCCGTGAAATTCGCTAAACGGCCCATCCCTAATTCTAAGTGTTTAATATAGACATTTAAAGAGGGCCCCGCAATTTATATGTTTTGTTTGGCGAGGCTTGTCTCATTTTATTCATTAAAGGGCAATCCGAAAGCAACTATAATTTTCTATCTTTTTGTCTCTAATAATAAAAGAAGAAGTCCTAACTAATTAATATGTTTGAAGGATCCCAAAATTCCAATATATGATTTCAGCAAGTAGGCCCAGATTTAACCGCACAAGGCTGGACGGCCTGACCCCAACATCTAATGCCAATGCCACTTTTGGGCTTGTTAATACTTGACAGGCAGTTACACAGATTGACCCAAATTGAAGACTCAGTTATTAAATGAATCAGCCAAACATTGGGCCTGTCAGATAGTTTGTCGAGTTGTATCACTATTTACTATATTCAAAAATCACCCAGCAAATTGGTATATTAGTCCTTTAATAATGAAATCCGTTAATGTTCGTTCAGCCATGGTTTTGAATTGCATCGTGACTCATCCAAGTTGATACACTAGAAAGAAGAGCCTAGATTCACACTTTGACCATATCTAATTGTCAAACAACTAATCTGCTGATATTAACTACTACAATACAAAATTGCTTGGAATACACATCCAGCTTGAAATTACAATTGAAACGGACATCACATGCTGCTCTCAAAATGAAAACCAGTTCCGATTTTTCTATTTTTTTAACAAAACGCTAAACTGAGACTAGCACTAAACCGTACTAAGACTAGAACTGGATAATTACCAGTCTAATAGTCCGAAACAGTCCAAACCATACAGTCCAGAATTATTCCAATTAACAGACAACACAAAATTTCAGGGGAATATGACTATTCTACACATTAAAACTAAAACAGAGGCGAAATGGATCCAGAGAACCGCTCAAACAGCATTTTACTTTATTTCCATAAGCTTGAGATCTACAGAATATGTACCTGGAATTTGTAATGAAAGAAGAAGTAAGAGAGGTCAGCAGCAATAACAGGACTCAGCAACAATTCAGGAACAATTCAGAAATCCAGCAATGGATCAATCAACACAGCAACAACAAGAGCAATTTTCGGATCAGAAATAACTTCTCAACACCCAGGAACACTTCACAGAAGTATAGCACCCAATAATGACTCGAAATGACTCAATTGAGATCAAAACCACTCGAAATCCAACCAGTAGACCTCTGAAACCACGACAACCAGAACTGGACTAAAATGTAAACCAATAGCTAAAATTCATCTAAAGTTTTAATGGAACAGTAGTTTTTTTTTGGATTTTTGACAGTTTTCTGCTTGTTTTTTTTTGATTTTTTTTTTGAAGATTTGAAGTTTGGATTTCAAATTTCAGATCTGAAACTTGCGGAGAATGAGAGGGGATTTTTGAAAGGCTCCCAAAACTTAGCAAGTTCCAGGGAGTTTCCCTCTGTAGAGGACTGAGATCTAGAATGAGGAATTTTGAAATTTCTAACTTGGAACTCAAAGCAGCAGATCAGATTCTATATGAGACTCGTTTTTTGGATTTTTCCTCCCCTTATCCAGGCATGAGAGTGCCATTTTTATAGGCACAATGAGGGCAGCCTTCTCCTTTTGTGTTTTCCCTTCAGTCCCTCTTTAGTTTTCAATTCAGTCCTCTATTTTGTAACTTGTGTCACAAGTCAGTACACTAAACTTATTGACCCTTACACTAAGGCCCTCCTGTGGAAAGTCCTAGAAGATTCTAGTTGTAACTACAACATTCTACCCTATCCCAAACACCTAAACTAATTGCCACTAACTGAATTTAACTAACTAAACAATTATGTTAACTAAAACTATTAACTAGTAATTGGCAAATCAAGCTGCCGATATTAAAAACAGGACTCAGTCATCACTTATACCAAATCGAGGGCGAAAGGATATCTACTGAACTGAAGGCTAATAATCGCAACACAATAATTAAACTGAACCTAAACTTAAACTGAGATCGGCCAATGATGAACCAGCTTCAATAATTGATTATTATGACCTAGAGCAAACTGACTAAGCACAGAATACAAGACGACAAATAGAACTAGACCTAGATTGAGTAACACAAACGATTAATTAAAAGGAAACCTAAAGAACTCACCGGCCATCATCAGACTCAAAGTTTGGACAATTCCAGTGGGATTTGAGTGTTATTACCCAGCAATTCTTCATGAAGGAAGCCCAGGGACCGTGTGGTATCAATTTGGGGTTATTTGGTGCAACTAGGGTTTTGGCCGGAAAACTTCAAACCGGCATTCGAACAATTTCGGCCATGTTCGAGGGTCAGGACCTTGGGGGTTTGATAGAGGAAGTGGTGATGGTCCTATGGTGTAAGTTTGGTGGTGTTTGGGCTACTTTGAGTCATGGCCGGAAAATATTAGATTCAAGATTCGATGAGATGTGGTGGGATTCGAAGGAAACCAATGGAAGATAGGGAATGAGGAGAGAAGGAGGATTTAGTGGTGTGAATTTGAGCGTTATTGGACGCCGGCTGCCGCCGTGAGGCGATTTCCGGCGGCGGCGTATGGCGGAGCTGGCGGGGACAACAGGTACGAGGAAGAAGAGGGTTTGATCTATAGGGTTTCTAATTTTCAGACACTTTTATTGAAAACCAACGTCGATTATGAGCCGTTGGATTGAGAGGATGGACGGTCGCGATTAAACGACGTCAAAACGACGTCGTTTTGAGTATGGGGCAATTGGACCGGGCAGGGGCGTTTGGGCTAGGTTGGGGTGGGGCGTTTTTGTTTGGGCCTGGGCAACTTGGCCCAGTTCTTGCCAGTCATTTCCTTTCTTTGTTCTTTTGTTTGTTTTCTTGTATTTTAATCACTTTGCTTTTGTATTTTATATTTTTTTTGTCTTTTTGTATTTATTTATTTTTTCTGATTTTATAAAATGCTAAAACAAAGCAAAAGACCTAATTAAACTATCTAACTCCTAAAATTATTATTAAAAACTCTATTTAAAGATAAATGCAATAATTAACAATGCAAAGAAACTATTTTCTTGCAACTCTAAAAAACTAAATAATACCTAATTAATACTAAAATTGTGGAATTAAATCCCTAAATGCCAATGCATATTTTTGTATTTTCATATGAAATAAAATGCAACCAATTAACACAAAGATTTAACAAAAATTCGGAAAAAATTGTAAAATAATTAAGAAATCAATTATTTGAAACTTTTGGAATAATTTGCTTAGGGCAAAAATCACGTGCTCACAGCTGCCCCTCTTTGCCCGGAAACACAAGGAGTCTTCGTCCAAAGACAAGTGAGCAGAAATGAACGATTTTTGCCCGTCTGCATATTCCGTGTGAAGCAGTTTTTGAAAAAGCTTGACCGCACCCTGCTTCAGAGGTTGCCTACATATCCTGGGCTAAACAGGAATCAGGTCAGTGTAGTTCGGGAAGGTCTGGTAGCTGGGACTACCAAGAGCTGTGATTTCACTGCTGTTGTTGCTGCTACTGCTCGCTGACCTCCTTATTACACCGTGTCAAAAATAAAAAGAAGCTAGCCTAAGCTATGAGTTACAAAAAGGTCCTATCTATGTCTTCTAACTTGCTCTTTGTGTTGCCTTGAACTTGTATTCTTCCACTGGAATTCTTGCGTTGTTGCCTTGCATTGTGATTGTAGATGTTTCACCATTCCTCCGAGTGACGTTTGACTGCTGCAATTTGCAATATGTGCCTCTATTCTCCAGGCGGGCTCCTGATTACTGACGCTTGAAAAATATTCCCTTGTTCTTCAGGTGGGCTCCTGACTGCAACAAAATAAACAACAAAGAAAATTTCTGCCCCAGTTTGGTAACTGGGTGCAGCATGTTAAAAATTAAAAGCTAAAATTGAATTGCACTTCCCTTGTTCTCCAGGTGGGCGCCTGCCTGCTGAAGCTTGAAAAGTATTCCCTTGTTTTTCAGGTGGGCGCCTGATTGCTGAATTTCGAAAAGTATTCCCTTGTTTTCCAGGTGGGCGCCTGATTGCTAAAACTTGAAATGTATTCCCTTGTTCTCCAGGTGGGCGCCTGATTGCTAAACTTTGAAAAGTATTCCCTTGTTCTCCATGTGGGCGCCTGATTGCTAAAACTTGAAAAGTATTCCCTTGTTTTCCAGGTGGGCGCCTGATTGCTAAAACTTGAAAAGTATTCCCTTGTTCTCCAGGTGGGCGCCTGATTGCTAAAACTTGAAAAGTATTCCCTTGTTCTCCAGGTGGGCGCCTGATTGCTAAAACTTGAAATGTATTCCCTTGTTCTCCAGGTGGGCGCCTGATTACTAGACTTTGAAAAGTATTCCCTTGTTCTCCAGGTGGGCGCCTGATTGCTAAAACTTGAAAAGTATTCCCTTGTTTTCCAGGTGGGCACCTGATTGCTGAAACTTGAAATGTATTCCCTTGTTCTCCAGGTGGGCGCCTGATTTCTAAAATTTGAAAAGTATTCCCTTGTTCTCCAGGTGGGCGCCTGATTGCTGAAATTTGAAAAGTATTCCCTTGTTCTTCAGGTGGGCGCCTGATTGCAACAAAATAAACGAAGAAAACTTCTGCCCCAGTTTGGTGGCTGGGTAGACTTGTGAGTTATTACCTAAGCTATTGATGCGAAGGTGACAGCAAAACTAAAGACTTGGTTGGCATGTACGCCGCCTGTGAGTAAAAACTATTTGACTAAAATGTTAATCCTAGAAAATTCCTCAGACTAGGTCCACTTTTGTTATCTTAGGAGAAAAATTCGTCTGACTAAGATTTAGATCCTAGGAGAAAATTCATCAGACTAGGTTTACTATCTCAGGAGAAGGATTCATCAGATTAAGATTTTGATCCTAGGAGAAAATTCATCAGACTAGGTCTATTTTTGCTTATCTTAGGAGAAAGTTTCATCAGACTAAGATGCGATCCTAGGAGGAGGTTCATCAGACTAGGTTTACTATCTCAGGAGAAAGACTCATCGGACTAAGATGTGATTTCTAGGAGAAGATTCATCAGACTAGGTCTATTTTGTCCTAGGAGGAAACATTGTGAATGTAATGGCAAAGGTTAATGATTTGAGAAACTTCCCTTTTGTCGGTTCTCCTCTTGTTCCTTTTCTTTTCTTTCCTTTCTTGTTCCCTTACTGTTGAACCAACTTTCTTGCACTGCTTTGTTCCTGTTTCACACAACGAAAACTTGTGAGTTTTAAAATGTGATGGTTGGTTTGTGCCTTGAACTTCGAAGGTGGCCCATCATCCTCCATTTGTTGCATTGCATGAGCGGTCATCTCCCCAATCCTCATGTCTCATATGAATCCCGCAGCATGTCTATTGTCCCTGCTTTGTGTACATGATGTTCTTTCTTGACCACTGGCTTTAGCCTTGAGTTTATTGTTCTTTCACTTGTCACGATAACTGATTCCCACTCGAAGATCTTGCTTGTCTATTGACTGACCACTTTCTTTGCTACCCTTGACACAGAAAATACCTCTTCTCGCTCAAACCCAACACCTTCTATCTGTTGCATTGCTCCTGAACTGACATTTACCAACCTTTGTGTCTCACATGAACCCCAAAGCACGACACTTGTCACCCCTTCATTGCGTAGGCTGTTCTTTCTTTCCTTAAATCACTGGTCCTGTCCTTGAGGTCTACGGCCCCCTCATTTGCATTGATAACTTTGACTTCTGCTTGGAAAGTCTTGCTCGTCACTGGTTTAACACCCTTTTATCAATCTTATCACAGGAAATACCTTTGATATGTTCACCCAACCCTTCATCTGTTGCATTGTTCATGAATTGAGATATACCAAGCCTTTGTGTTTCACATGAACTTCCAAAGCATATTGATTGTTACCAACTCATCGTGCATGTTGTTTTTTCCTGATTTAAATCACTGGCCTTGGCCTCAAGGTCTATTGTTCCTTCACTCGCCCTGATAACTTTGATTTCCACTTGAAAACCCTACTTGTCACTGTTCAACCACCTTTTGTCAATCTTACCACGGAAAATATCTCTGATCCGTTCACCAAGCACCTTCCATCTTGTTGCATTGTTCATGAATTGATATGTACCAAACCTTTGTATTTCACAAAGATCTCAAAGCATGTTGATTGTTATTAGCTCAATGCGCTTGTTGTTTTTTCCTGACTTATGACATTTGATGTGTTAGCCAGACCCCGTTTTGTGCAATTGGAAAGTTGATGGCAAATTTTGAAGTCATTTCTCACTTGTTTTGACCACACAGACTCAGGAAGAGGAAATAAACAAGAGTAAAGGAACATAGTAGAAGGACAATGGAAAGAGATGATTCCTAACAAGAAAACTACAAAGTAGAAACCTATCGGATGTGGATACTAACTCTAATGACCATGACATGCACCTACAGCCTGTTCCGTTCAGCAAATCCGATTGTTCAGCTCTTTTTGNCTGGCATTCTGTTGGCCATGCTCCCGCTTCCGACTTCACCCTGACTTGCTTCCTGGACTTGCTTTGGCTTGCCACGATTTCCCAATTGACTTTCAACCCTCTGATCTCGATGACCCACGGGTTTTCCTCGTATTACTGTTTGATGTTCCTGTTCCCTTACTGTTGAACCAACCTTCTTGCACTGCTTTGTTCCTGTTTCAAACAACGGAAACTTGTGAGTTTAAAATGTGGTGGTTGGTTTGTGGCCTTGAACTTCGAAGGTGGCCCATCACCCTCCATTTGTTGCATTGCATGAATGGTTATCTCCCCAATCCTCATATCTCATATGAATCCCGCAGCATGTCTATTGTCCCTGCTTTGTGTATACGATGTTCTTTCTGGACCACTGGCTTTGGCCTTGAGTTTATTGTTCCTTCATTTGCCCCAATAACTGATTCCCACTTGAAGATCTTGCTTGTTTATTGACTAGCCACTTTCTTTATTACCCTTATCACGGAGAATATCTCTGACCCGTTCACCAAACACCCTTCATCTGTTGGGTGGTTTATGAATTGAGGCATACTAAACCCTTGTATTTCACACGAATCCCCAAAGCACGTCAGTTGCCCCCCACTTAAAATGTATGTCGTTCCTTCTTGCATTAAACCACTGGCCTTGGCCTTGAGGTCTGTTGCTCTTTCATTTGCCATGACAACTGATTTCCATTCGAAGACCCTGCTTGTTCCTTGACTAACTACTTCCTTTGTAAACCTTAACACAGAAAATACCTCTTCTTGCTCAAACCCAACACCTTCTATTTGTTGCATTGCTCCTGAACTGACATTTACCAACCTCTGTGTCTCACACGAACCCCAAAGCACGACACTTGTCACCCCTTCGTTGCGTATGCTGTTTTTTTTTTTTTTTTTGTAAACCACTGGTCCTGTCCTTAAGGTCTACGGCTCCCTTTGATTTTTCTTGGAAAGTATTGCTCATCACTGGTTTACCACCCTTTGTCCATCCTATCACAGGAAATTCTTTTGATATGTTCACCCTCACCCTTCATCCGTTGCATCGTTAATGAATTGATATACACCAAGCCTTTGCATTTCACAAGGATTGTTGCTAACTCAGTCGTGCTTGCTGTTATTTCCTGACTTATGACGCTTTGATGTGTTAACCAGATCCCATTTTACGCAATTGGAAAGCTTGGTGGCAGATTTTGAAGTCATTTCTCACTTGTTATGACCAGACAGACTCAAGAAGAGGGAGTAAAACAAGATGGGAAGAATAAAGTGAAGGAAAATGGAAAGAGACGATTCCTAATGAGAAACCTACAGAGTAGCAAACTATCATATGTAGCTACCGACTCTAGCGACCTTGACATGCACCTGCAGCCTACTCTGTTTAGCAAATCTGATGTTCACTTCTTGTTGTACCCTTCCGCCGTGAAACTGGGCTTCAATGCTCCGCTCGCGCGATCTGAATTACAATCCTTATTCGACTTGTAGTGCCCGAAGGTTTTCACCATCAAGCCTCTTTCATTTTGGTCTTATCTCTCACCTCACCGTCGCCTTATGGTGCCAGTGAAGGTTTCCACCAATAAGACTCTCTCATTTTGATCTCTCTCAGCTTTCATCACCTTGGGGGACGCGTGAGGATTCTTATCAACAAGACTCTCTCATCCTTTATTTCCTTGTTTGGACCGGAGTGTTGCCCCTGATATGATTCACCTCTGCTCACTTGACTCGGCATTTCTTGAAAACTGATCGGAAGGTCTTTCTTTGGACCGTAATGTGGGCTTTTGGATAGGGTTAGAAAGGAAGGGTATCAAAGGCTCAAAACAATTCAATCATGGGTTAAAAGTTACAACTTTCGGAATCAGATTTCTCTTGCAACCACAACTTCTGCCCCAGTTTCCTTCTTGGGGATTCTTGGATTTTTCTTCTGTTGTGACTGAACCTCAGTGAGGCTGCCTACGTACCCTTTCGGGATCAAGTCAAACGTAGTTCAGACGATAAAACTACGTTCGTTGTTGCGATCTTTCTTTTTCTTCCACTTTTCTTCTCTTTCTTTTCATTTCTTTTCCTTTTCTTTTCTTTTCTTTTCTTTTCTTTTGCTCTTTTTTTTTCTTTTTCCTTTCTTTTCCCTTTTCTCTTCCTTTCTCTTCTTCTTTTTTTCTTTCTTTTCTTTTCCTTTTTTCCTTTTTCACTGTCTTTCTCTTGTTTCTCCATTTTCTTTCCCCGCTCGGGCTTACGAGTTTTATTATTGATCCCGAAAGAGGGGTATGCAAGAAAATAACCGAGGTTCAAAGGGGTAACAAAGGATAAAGTGTTTGGATAGCAGAACAAAATGCCTTCGTCATTTCAATCTCCAAAACATGCCAAGTACAAACTGCGTAATTATAGGTAATATTTTTTATTGCACCAGAATTACTAACCATATCCACACATTTGCCTTCTACATTTGTCAATTACCCAGAACCATTTGGACAACAGCCTCGGTACCATGAGCGGTCCCTGTAGACTTGGGGTAAGCCTGCCTTTGGCTTGAAACCGATGCGGCATGATGCATCTCAACAGTGTTTCTTTATGTTCTATCTGCCCCCAGTTTCGCTTGTCTTGGGCGCGAAGTGATCTCAAAATGCCTTTACTTATTTCCCTTGAATGTCCTTACGTCTTCAACATTGTTTCATTGCTTCATTACTAAACTGACTTTTAAAATAGGCTGAAAATTATGCATGCATGTCACGTCACTAGGACTAGCATGAAAAGAATTGCAGAGGGAGAAGGGAACTAAATAAAATGACTAGAAATGGCGGGAACTAAATAAAATGACTAGAAATGGCGGGAATTTCATTAGACTGACGGTGAAAGGGTTTAAACAACGAAACAGGCAAACTAGATTAGAGTTACAACCCTTGAACAAGCCTAAACAAACTACACAAGCTGCTACGACGAGACAAACAAGACAAAAATGAAAGGATAGAAGGGTTTGAGTCACAAGACAATATCCGGATTACAACCCTGAAATAACCCGGACAACAGAAATGACAACAAAATAAACCACCAAAACTCCAAGAGATGGAGCGTCTTCCCAATTACCAAGTACGGCGTCTTAGCCACTGAATTTCATACCAAGATTGCTGGAATTGTCACAAGACTTCATCACGTTGTTCTGAGTAAACTGCTTCTGGGTTTCTTCTGCCGGCTCATTCTCACAATCAATCATACCCACCATATGCGTTTCATTGTGCACAGGAGATGGATCTTGGCCAGTGTTTGTTGCATCTGGACTTTGCACGACGATGTCACCTGCATCAATAAGCTTTTGAATTGCATTCTTCAGATTCCAACATTTCTCTATGTCGTGCCCCAGGGCACCTGAGCAATATGCGCACTGTTGAGGAGGATCAAACTTCTTTGGAGGAGGGTTCGGCACTTTTATCTGAATCGGCTTCAACATGTCCAGTGTTCTTAGCCTCTGGAACAGACTGGCATATGATTCTCCCAAAGGAGTGAAGGTCTTCTTCTTCCGTAACCTCTCATTCTTAAACGCTGGATTGGGCCGAAAACCTGATCCGGGGTGTTTTTGGTAAGCTTGCGGGGGTAGATGGGCGTTTTGAGGAGCTGGGTATTGAGAATATGATACGCGACTTTGGGATTTCTGTGGAGAGAAGTGGCGTCGGGGACGATGTCGAGGCTGGAAGTGTTGATCAAGAAAACCTATTGGATCGTCTTTTCTGTTCCTCTTTCTTCCAACCAAGCTTACTAGTATGTTCTGAATGGCTTCCGAACGGCTCACGCTTTTGCCTGACCTGATTCCTTCTTCCACTAGCTCCCCCATTTTTAACACATCATTGAAAGGCTTACCCAGGGCTGGTATCAAATGACTGTAGTAGGTGGGTCCTTGGGCCTGTAGAAAAAGCTTAACCATTTCTTCTTCGCTGATCGGGGGACTGACTCGAGCAGCTTGCTCCCTCCATCTGAGCCCAAACTCATTAAAGCTTTCCTCCAGCCTCTTTTCCATCTTATATAGCGAGGTGCAGTCTGGGGCAACACTTGATTTGCATTGGAAGTACCGGACAAAGTCTTGAGCCATGTCACCCAATGTAAGCCACTCATCGACATTTTGACGACCATGCCAGTCCAAAGCTGCCCCAGTTAGGCTTTCATTGAAATATGCCATCATTACGTCATCTTTCTCTCCAACAATTCTCAATTCATTGCAATAGACCCTCAGGTGGGCTACCGGATCTCCACGCCCATCGTACAAGTTAAAGTTTGGTACTTTGAATCCTGCGGGCAGGCGGGTGTCATGTGGCACAATCGGTCCTTTGCAAGTCATGCTACCCTGGCCTTCCACTCTTCGCTTGTCCCTTAAGGACAATTCTGAGCTTGTCAATTTCCTGGGTACCTCTTCTCGCCCTGTTCTTCCCGTAACCCTTTCATTTCTACCATGAATTTGCTCATCCTGGGAGCTCTTCTTGTATGGATCAAGGGCCTTGTGGGCAACCTTTGAAGGGTGAAATCGGGCATTACGTGCGTTGGGTGGATGTTCATTGTCTGGGGTAACGGATATGGCAGGAGGGCAACATTGGGGAGAAGTGATTGAAGGATGAGCGATGGAGCTACTAGGGCAGTTGGGGCGAGTGTGATAAGCGGGTGTATCTGGAGAATATGGAGGATCATCCGGCATTGTGTTGGGAGTTTGGGTAAGGGTATCGTCTGAGAAATTTAGTGGTGGCGGAGGTGGCGCCTTCCCAGTCATCCAGGCTTGATACATGTCTGTCATGTGTTGTCTCAGCATCCGCACCTCTTCAGCCAACCCATTATCCTGTTCCACCAACTGTTGTCGAGCACCAGTATTAACCAACTCAGTTCTCTTGTTGTTTGCCATTGCCCTTGGTCCTTGTGTTGTAAAGAAGAGTTACCACTTTCAAACCACAAACCAACCACCTTTCTGGAATGGACAAAATGAAACCATCACGTTAGCGTTAGGACATCTAATAACAGCTTTTGATCGATCGCATGCGTCATCCCGGCTTTTCCTTATTTCCGATTGTAAACTCTTTCTTCTTATTCTTTCCTTCTTGTTTTTCACTCTTGCTTTTGTCTTCTCTCGTTCCTATTTCCTTTCTTTCTTGCGTGTTGTTTTTCCGCTCTTTTCTTTTCTTTTTGCCTTTTGTGGGTTTTCCTCTCTTTTTCTTTTTTTTTCTTTTTCTTTTGGTTATGGTCGAATCCTATGGAGATTGCCTACGTATCACGACCCCGCGTGAATCAGACCGAGCGTAGTTCTTGCAGGATAAATGTAAAGTAGAAGCAGAATAGTTTTGGGAATTTTCAAGTTTATTGATAGCAACTACGTCTATTACAAAGACTCAAGACAGACTCTGATGCAAAAAGAACTACAGACTCCACCATCCCTATCCTAGTTCAAACAAAATACAGACTCAATCAATTGACTGTCTTTTAACGAAAAGGAAATACAGACTCCGATAAAAAGAAATACAAGCCCAAGCGACCTAACTTCATTAAAAGGAAATACAGACTCAAAAGGTAAACTCTAGCAGACTCAAAGACGACTATGAATACATTAAAGCTCCTGGTGCCCGCGGGACGTCGTTCGGTCTCGCCGCGGGCCTATATGCAAGTTCCCCTTGGAGTCTGTCTAAGTCATTCATTATCTGCTTCACAAATATCATGACTGATGCAAAGAAGGTGGTACGGGTCATGTTCTCACACATCTGGCATTTCCGGGTAATAGAATGAGCAACGGTTAAGATTCTCTCTCGGATTCTTCCTTTCTCTTGAAGCAACCGCCCTATCTGCTGGGCCCTAGCTTCCAAAGTCTGCTCAAACGCCTGGCTTTGTTCTCGAAGTTGCTGCAAGTCCATTTCTAGCTGGGCCAATGCCATGTAACAGTGTTCTCTCTCGACTTTGAAGTCCTTTGCCTGTTTAATCATTCGGTTTTCTGCGGCAGTGGCCTTTTCCTTTAATCTTGCGACCTTATTGTCAAATTCTTCTTTTAACTGCTTAATCATGCGAGCCCGTTCTTCTGCATTTTTAGCCAATTGTCTCCGGACCCCAACTAATTCCTTTTCTGCTTTGTCGAGGTCAAAACTGTAATCATTCACCTTCTGCCTTAGATTTGCTATAAGCTTTGTATCTTTGGCACTTCTGACGGGGTTGTCGGCCTCTAGCTTCATCTTTTGGATTTGGGCTCGTAAGACTTCATTCTCCTTGGCCAATTGTTTTCTCTCCCCTTCGTCAGTCGCGGCTTGCAAGCTATTTTTAAATCGGAGGTCTTGGACCTGTTTTTCCAATGCTCCGATGCGGGCCCTGTATTCATTTTCTTTAGCTAACCAAGCCCACTGTTCTCGCGATGATTCAGCAAAGTCCTGGATGTGAGGTCTTTTGGCCGGTCGTCCGAATGCAACGTCCCTTCTATACCAAGCCTGATAATCAGGCGACACCTCTCCTTTGGCTCGATCCCGAACACAAGTATTTGCCGCCAAATATTGACATTCGCTCCAGACTTGGCGGACCATTGCTTCAGGAAACTGGCCATCAGGGCCAATCTCAACCACTTGCAAACTAAGATCATCATCCTTGGGTACTATCTGGCATCTCCCCAGCTGCCTCAATACCCGATACGGGGCGTAAGGCTGAATGCTTCTAAGCCCCATCAGAAGGAAATGTGGTCGGGCTGCCGGCATATATACGATTTCATCAACGGGTAACCATCCCAGTGTCCACTCTATTTGGCTAGCAGTGAGGGACCGGAAATATATTGTCCAACCCGTGACTCCTTCTGGCAATTTGACCCCGTTAATCCTTGTGTAAAATTCTTCTATGCATGTTTTTTCTGGAGACCCATAGCTCAAAAACTGAGGGCGATGACACAGATGCTCAATCATCCACATTTGTAATAATAAGTTGCACCCCTCGAAGAAAGTTTCCCCGGCTTTGCAAGCTGTAAGAGCACGGAAGATGTCGGCCAATATCATAGGTGCAAGTGTACTTTTGGCTTGAGTGATTAACGTGCTGACAACCCCAGCTATTTTTATGTCAATGTTCCCATCCTTCCTTGGAAACTATTAAAAAGCCCGAGGAAA